>NC_030682.2:1657844-1957844 GCF_000004195.4 Xenopus tropicalis
GGGCACATCCCTAGCACCCCACCCGGCCGGATACAGTAAGGGCACATCCCTAGCACCCCCACCCGGCATACAGTGGGCACATCCCCTAGCACCCCACCCGGCATAATAGTAGGGCACATCACTAGCACCCCCACCCGGCATACAGTAGGGCACATCCCTAGCCCCCCACCCGGCCGGATACAGTAGGGCACATCCCTAGCACCCCCACCCGGCATACAGTAGGGCACATCACTAGCACCCACCCGGCATACAGTAGGGCACATCCCTAGCACCCCCACCCGGCATACAGTAGGGCACATCCTAGCACCCCACCCGGCATACAGTAGGGCACATCACTAGCACCCCCACCCGGCATACAGTAGGGCACATCCCTAGCACCCCCACCCGGGCCGCGGATACAGTAGGGCACATCCCTAGCACCCCACCCGGCATACAGTAGGGCACATCACTAGCACCCCCACCCGGCATACAGTAGGGCACATCCCTAGCACCCCACCCGGCGCGGGATACAGTAGGGCACATCCCTAGCACCCCCACCGGCATACAGTAGGGCACATCACTAGCACCCACCCGGCATACAGTAGGGCACATCCTAGCACCCCACCCGGCATACAGTAGGGCACATCACTAGCACCCCACCCGGCATACAGTAGGGCACATCCCTAGCACCCCACCCGGATACAGTAGGGCACATCACTAGCACCCCACCCGGCATACAGTGGGCAATCTACCCCCCACCCGGCCATACAGTAGGGCACATCCCTAGCACCCCCACCCGGCATACAGTAGGCACATCCTAGCACCCCCACCCGGCATACAGTAGGGCACATCCCTAGCACCCCCACCGGCATATCAGTAGGGCACATCCCTAGCACCCCACCCGGATACAGTAGGGCACATCCCTAGCACCCACCCGCCGCGATACAGTAGGGCACATCCCTAGCACCCCCCCGGCATACAGTAGGGCACATCCTAGCACCCACCCGGCATACAAGTAGCATCCTAGCACCCCCACCCGGCATACAGTAGGGCACATCCCTAGCACCCCCACCCGGCATACAGTAGGGCACATCCCTAGCACCCCCACCCGGCATACAGTAGGGCACATCCTACACCCCCCGCATACAGTAGGCACACCTAGCACCCCACCCGGCCGGATACAGTAGGGCACATCCCTAGCACCCCCACCCGGCGAGAGTACAGTAGGGCACATCCCTAGCACCGCCACCGGCATACAGTAGGGCACATCCCTAGCACCCACGGGCCGGATACAGTAGAGGCACATCCCTAGACCCCCACCGGCATACAGTAGGGCACATCACTAGCACCCCCACCCGGCATACAGTAGGGCACATCCTAGCACACCCCACCCGGGCCGGGATACAGTAGGGCACATCCCTAGCACCCCACCGGCATACAGTGGGCACATCACTAGCACCCCCACCCGGCATACAGTAGGGCACATCACTAGCACCCCACCGGCATACAGTAGGGCACATCCTAGCACCCCCACCCGGCATACAGTAGGGCACATCACTAGCACCCCCACCCGGCATACAGTAGGGCACATCCCTAGCACCCCACCCGGCCGGGATACAGTAGGGCACATCCCTAGCACCCCACCGGCATACAGTAGGGCAACATCCCTAGCCACCCACCCGGCATACAGTAGGGCACATCACTAGCACCCCCACCCGGCATACAGTAGGGCACATCCCTAGCACCCCACCCGGCATACAGTAGGGCACATCCCTAGCACCCCACCCGGCATACAGTGGGCACATCCCTAGCACCCCACCCGGGCCGGGATACAGTAGGGCACATCCCTAGCACCCCCACCCGGCATACAGTAGGGCACATCCCTAGCACCCCCACCCGGCATACAGTAGGCACATCCCTAGCCCCCACCCGGCATACAGTAGGGCACATCCCTAGCACCCCCACCGGCTACAGTAGGCACATCCCTAGCACCCCCACCCGGCCGGATACAGTAGGGCACATCCTAGCACCCCCACCCGGCCGGGATACAGTAGGCACATCCCTAGCACCCCACCCGGCATACAGTAGGGCACATCCCTAGCACCCCACCCGGCATACAGTAGGGCCATCACTAGCACCCCACCCGGCATACAGTGGGCACATCACTAGCACCCCCACCGGCATACAGTAGGGCACATCACTAGCACCCCCACCCGGCATACAGTAGGGCACATCCTAGCACCCCACCCGCATACAGTAGGGCACATCACTAGCCCCCACCCGGCATACAGTAGGGCACATCACTAGCACCCCACCCGGCATACAGTAGGGCACATCACTAGCACCCCACCCGGCATACAGTAGGGCACATCCCTAGCACCCCACCCGGCTACAGTAGGGCAATCATAGCACCCCACACCGGCTACAGTAGAGGCACATCACTAGCACCCCACCCGGCATACAGTAGGGCACATCCTAGCACCCCACCCGGCATACAGTAGGGCACATCCCTAGCACCCCACCCGGCATTACAGTAGGGCACATACCCTAGCACCCCACCCGGCATACAGTAGGGCACATCACTAGCACCCCCACCGGCATAACAGTAGGGCACATCCTAGCACCCCCACCGGCATACAGTAGGGGCACATCCCTAGCACCCCACCCGGCATACAGTAGGGCACATCACTAGCACCCCCACCCGGCATACAGTAGGGCACATCACTAGCTGGGGGGCAGCCTGGGGGTGTATAGGAGTGACAGACCTTCCAGTAGTTGGGAATTTGTGGGCATATGGGCACCCTCACCTTGTTGGCATTGCCAGCTCAAAATTTGTACTGATTTGAACATTTTGCTTAATCTTATGGGGGGGGGGGGTAATGGCACCTTACTGTGCAGCTTATGGGGGGGTAATGGCCTTACTGTGCAGCTTATGGGGGGGGGGGGTAGTGGCACCTTACTGTGCAGCTTATGGGGGGGGGTAATGGCACCTTACTGTGCAGCTTATGGGGGGGGGGGGTAGTGGCACCTTACTGTGGGATGTGGAGCATCGGGCTGGGGTGCATTTGCCATTAGCTCAGTGCCATCTCTCTCTGCCAGCCGGTGCCGCGGGTGTTTGGATCAAGGTTAGAATACAAATACAGACACGGGGGGTTCCCGTATATTCCCCTAATCATCTGTCAGACTGTCCTTTAGTAATGAGTTTTTACTAACGAGCTTCTGGTAACGAGCTGCTGTACGATGGAAATGGCTCTGATTGCAGAAAATCAAGGAGCTCGGAACCCTCATTCATTTCCCCCAACGTCACATACAGGAACATATTCCCCTGTGTTTGTTATTTATACTCAGGGGGTTTGTACAATGGGGTTAGGGGGGCAAATGTCATGAAAGCAATTAGTCCCGTCCAATCAGTGGCCCAACGAGCAACTAATTCATTAACTTAGTAAGTGAGGCTGGAAACCCACGTCCTTTCATTCCTAGCATTTATGTCTGTATAAACCGACCAACCGCAAGTGCTGAGTTATACAGGGAACTCTGAGTATCACTCATGTATTATAAGGATAATGTACCCCCTACTGTAAATGATAAGGATATTAGCAGTCACTGAGGGGTTCTGTGCCCCCCATATAAAGGCACAAGGCTGCAGGCTGAGTTATACAGGGAACTCTGAGTATCACTCATGTATTATAAGGGATAATGTACCCCCTACTGTAAATGATAAGGATATTAGCAGTCACTGAGGGGCTCTGTGCCCCCCATATAAAGGCACAAGGCTGCAGGCTGAGTTATAACAGGGAACTCTGAGTATCACTCATGTATTATAAGGATAATGCGCCCCCCCCCCCATAATCACTGAATATACAGCACCGGCGCCCCCCCCCATAATCACTGAATATACAGCATGGACCCCCCCCCCATAATCACTGAATATACAGCACCGGCGCCCCCCCCCCCTAAATCACTGAATATACAGCACCGGCGCCCCCCCATAATCACTGAATATACAGCATGGACCCCCCCCCCATAATCACTGAATATACAGCACCGGCGCCACCCCCCCATAATCACTGAATATACAGCATGCACCCCCCCCATAATCACTGAATATACAGCACCGGCGCCCCCCCCCCCATAATCACTGAATATACAGCACCGGCGCCCCCCCCCATAATCACTGAATATACAGCACCGGCGCCCCCCCCCCCATAATCACTGAATATACAGCATGCACCCCCCCCCATAATCACTGAATATACAGCACCGGCGCCCCCCCCCATAATCACTGAATATACAGCACCGGCGACCCCCCCCCAAATCACTGAATATACAGCACCGGCGCCCCCCCCATAATCACTGAATATACAGCATGGACCCCCCCCCCCATAATCACTGAATATACAGCACCGGCGCCACCCCCCCCATAATCATTGAATATACAGCATGCACCCCCCCCATAATCACCCATAATCACTGAATATACAGCACCGGCGCCCCCCCCCCCCCATAATCACTGAATATACAGCACCGGCGCCCCCCCCCATAATCACTGAATATACAGCACCGGCGCCCCCCCCCCCCCATAATCACTGAATATACAGCACCGGCGCCCCCCCCCATAATCACTGAATATACAGCATCCCCCCCCCATAATCACTGAATATACAGCACCGGCGCCCCCCCCCCCCATAATCACTGAATATACAGCACCGGCGCCCCCCCCCCCCATAATCACTGAATATACAGCACCGGCGCCCCCCCCCCATAATCACTGAATATACAGCATGGACCCCCCCCCATAATCACTGAATATACAGCACCGGCGCCCCCCCCCCTAAATCACTGAATATACAGCACCGGCGCCCCCCCCCACATAATCATTGAATATACAGCATGGACCCCCCCCCCATAATCACTGAATATACAGCACCGGCGCCACCCCCCCATAATCACTGAATATACAGCACCGGCGCCCCCCCCCCCCCATAATCACTGAATATACAGCACCGGCGCCCCCCCCCCCCCCATAATCACTGAATATACAGCACCGGCGCCCCCCCCCCATAATCACTGAATATACAGCACCGGCGCCCCCCCCCATAATCACTGAATATACAGCACCGCGCCCCCCCCCCATAATCACTGAATATACAGCACCGGCGCCCCCCCCCCCCATAATCACTGAATATACAGCACCGGCACCCCCCCCCCCATAATCACTGAATATACAGCACCGGCGCCCCCCCCCCCATAATCACTGAATATACTCTATATTCCCTGTATAAGCCTGCAGCCTTTTGCCTTTATATGGGGGCACAGAACCCCTCAGTGACTGCTAATATCCTTATCATTTACAGTAGGGGTACATTATCCCTTATAATACATGAGTGATACTCAGAGTTCCCTGTATAACTCAGCCTGCAGCCTTGTGCCTTTATATGGGGGGCACAGAACCCCTCAGTGACTGCTAATATCCTTATCATTTACAGTAGGGGGTACATTATCCCTTATAATACATGAGTGATACTCAGAGTTCCCTGTATAACTCAGCCTGCAGCCTTGTGCCTTTATATGGGGGCACAGAACCCCTCAGTGGCTGCTAATATCCTTATCATTTACAGTAGGGGGTACATTATCCCTTATAATACATGAGTGATACTCAGAGTTCCCTGTATAACTCAGCCTGCAGCCTTGTGCCTTTATATGGGGGGCACAGAACCCCTCAGTGACTGCTAATATCCTTATCATTTACAGTAGGGGTACATTATCCCCTTATAATACATGAGTGATACTCAGAGTTCCCTGTATAACTCAGCCTGCAGCCTTGTGCCTTTATATGGGGGGCACAGAACCCCTCAGTGACTGCTAATATCCTTATCATTTACAGTAGGGGGTACATTATCCCTTATAATACATGAGTGATACTCAGAGTTCCCTGTATAACTCAGCCTGCAGCCTTGTGCCTTTATATGGGGGGCACAGAACCCCTCAGTGACTGCTAATATCCTTATCATTTACAGTAGGGGGTACATTATCCCTTATAATACATGAGTGATACTCAGAGTTCCCTGTATAACTCAGCCTGCAGCCTTGTGCCTTTATATGGGGGCACAGAGCCCCTCAGTGACTGCTAATATCCTTATCATTTACAGTAGGGGGTACATTATCCCTTATAATACATGAGTGATACTCAGAGTTCCCTGTATAACTCAGCCTGCAGCCTTGTGCCTTTATATGGGGGGCACAGAACCCCTCAGTGACTGCTAATATCCTTATCATTTACAGTAGGGGGTACATTATCCCTTATAATACATGAGTGATACTCAGAGTTCCCTGTATAACTCAGGCACTTGCGGTTGGTCGGGTTTATACAGACATAAATGGTAGGAATGAAAGGACGTGGGTTTCCAGCCTCACTTACTAAGTTAATGAATTAGTTGCTCGTTGGGCCACTGATTGGACGGGACTAATTGCTTTCATGACATTTGCCCCCCTAACCCCATTGGTACAAACCCCCTGAGTATAAATAACAAACACAGGGGAATATGTTCCTGTATGTGACGTTGGGGGGAAATGAATGAGGGTTCCGAGCTCCTTGATTTTCTGCAATCAGAGCCATTTCCATCGTTACAGCAGCTCGTTACCAGAAGCTCGTTAGTAAAAGCTCATTACTAAAGGACAGTCTGACAGATGATTAGGGGAATATACGGGAACCCCCCGTGTCTGTATTTGTATTCTAACCTTGATCCAAACACCCCGTGGCACCGGCTGGCAGAGAGAGATGGCACTGAGCTAATGGCAAATGCACCCCAGCCCGATGGCTCCACATCCCACAGTAAGGTGCCACTACCCCCCCCCCCCCATAAGCTGCACAGTAAGGTGCCATTACCCCCCCCCCATAAGCTGCACAGTAAGGTGCCACTACCCCCCCCCCCATAAGCTGCACAGTAAGGTGCCATTACCCCCCATAAGCTGCACAGTAAGGTGCCATTACCCCCCCCCCCCCATAAGATTAAGCAAAATGTTCAAATCAGTACAAATTTTGAGCTGGCAATGCCAACAAGGTGAGGGTGCCCATATGCCCACAAATTCCCAACTACTGGAAGGTCTGTCACTCCTATACACCCCCAGGCTGCCCCCCAGCTAGTGATGTGCCCTACTGTATGCCGGGTGGGGTGTGCCCTACTGTATGCCGGGTGGGGTGCTAGGGATGTGCCCTACTGTATGCCGGGTGGGGGTGCATGTGCCCTACTGTATGCCGGGTGGGGTGCTAGTGATGTGCCCTACTGTATGCCGGGTGGGTGCTAGTGATGTGCCCTACTGTATGCCGGGTGGGGGCTAGGGATGTGCCCTACTGTATGCCGGGTGGGGTGCTAGTGATGTGCCCTACTGTATGCCGGGTGGGGGTGCTAGTGATGTGCCCTACTGTATGCCGGGTGGGGGTGCTAGTGATGTGCCCTACTGTATGCCGGGTGGGGGTGCATGTGTACTGTATGGGTGCCCTACTGTATGCCGGGTGGGGTGCTAGGGATGTGCCCTACTGTATGCCGGGTGGGGGGTGCTAGGGATGTGCCCTACTGTATGCCGGGTGGGGGGTGCTAGGATGTGCCCTACTGTATGGGTGGGGGTGCTAGGGATGTGCCCTACTGTATGCCGGGTGGGGGTGCTAGGGATGTGCCCTACTGTATGCCGGTGGGGTGCTAGGGATTGCCCTACTGTATGCCGGGTGGGTGCTAGGGATGTGCCCTACTGTATGCCGGGTGGGGGTGCTAGGGATGTGCCCTACTGTATGCCCGGGTGGGGGTGCTAGGGATGTGCCCTACTGTATGCCGGGTGGGGTGCTAGGGATGTGCCCTACTGTATGCCGGGTGGGGGTGCTAGGGATGTGCCCTACTGTATGCCGGGTGGGGTGCTAGTGATGTGCCCTGTGCCTGTATGTGCCCTACCCGGGTGGGGGTGCTAGGGATGTGCCCTACTGTATGGGTGGGGTGCTAGGGATGTGCCCTACTGTATGCCGGGTGGGGGTGCTAGGATGTGCCCTACTGTATGCTATGTGCCCTACTGTATGCCGGGGGGGTGCTAGTGATGTGCCCTACTGTATGCCGGGTGGGGGTGCTAGGATGTGCCCTACTGTATGCCGGGTGGGGGTGCTAGGGATGTGCCCTACTGTATCCCGGCCCGGTGGGGGTGCTAGGGATGTGCCCTACTGTATGCCGGGTGGGGTGCTAGTGATGTGCCCTACTGTATGCCGGGTGGGTGCTAGGGATGTGCCCTACTGTATGCCGGGTGGGGTGCTAGGGATGTGCCCTACTGTATGCGGGTGGGGGTGCTAGGATGTGCCCTACTGTATCCCGGCCCGGGTGGGGTGCTAGGATGTGCCCTACTGTATCCGGCCCGGGTGGGGGTGCTAGGGATGTGCCCTACTGTATGCCGGGTGGGGGTGCTAGGGATGTGCCCTACTGTATGCCGGGTGGGGGTGCTAGGGATGTGCCCTACTGTATGCCGGGTGGGGGTGCTAGGGATGTGCCCTACTGTATGCCGGGTGGGGGTGCTAGGGATGTGCCCTACTGTATGCCGGTGGTGGGGTGCTAGGGATGTGCCCTATTGTATGCCGGTGGGAGGTGCTAGGGATGTGCCCTACTGTATGCCCGGGTGGGGTGCTAGGGATGTGCCCTACTGTATGCCGGGTGGGGGTGCTAGGGATGTGCCCTACTGTATGCCGGGTGGGGGTGCTAGGGATGTGCCCTACTGTATGCCGGTGGGGTGCTAGGGATGTGCCCTACTGTATGCCCGGTGGGGGTGCTAGGGATGTGCCCTACTGTACGGCCCTACTGTATGCCGGGTGGGGTGCTAGTGATGTGCCCTACTGTATGCCGGGTGGGGGTGCTAGGGATGTGCCCTACTGTATGCCGGGTGGGGTGCTAGTGATGTGCCCTACTGTATGCCGGGTGGGGTGCTAGGGATGTGCCCTACTGTATGCCGGGTGGGGTGCTAGGAGTGGCCCTACTGTATGCCGGTGGGGTGCTAGGGATGTGCCCTACTGTATCCCGGCCCGCGGTGGGGGTGCTAGGGATGTGCCCTACTGTATGCCGGGTGGGGGTGCTAGTGATGTGCCCTACTGTATGCCGGGTGGGGGTGCTAGGGATGTGCCCTACTGTATCCCGGCCCGGGTGGGGGTGCTAGGGATGTGCCCTACTGTATGCCGGGTGGGGGTGCTAGGGATGTGCCCTACTGTATGCCGGGTGGGGGTGCTAGGATGTGCCCTACTGTATGCCGGGTGGGGGTGCTAGGATGTGCCCTACTGTATGCCGGGTGGGGTGCTAGTGATGTGCCCTACTGTATGCCGCGGGGTGCTAGGGATGTGCCCTACTGTATCCGGCCCGGTGGGTGCTAGGGATGTGCCCTACTGTATGCCGGTGGGGGTGCTAGTGATGTGCCCTACTGTATGCCGGGTGGGGGTGCTAGGGATGTGCCCTACTGTATGCCGGGTGGGGTGCTAGGGATGTGCCCTACTGTATCCCGGCCCGGGTGGGTGGTGCTAGGGATGTGCCCTACTGTATGCCGGGTGGGGGTGCTAGTGATGTGCCCTACTGTATGCCGGGTGGGGTGCTAGGGATGTGCCCTACTGTATCCCGGCCCGGGTGGGGGTGCTAGGGATGTGCCCTACTGTATGGGGTGCTAGGGATGTGCCCTACTGTATGCCGGGTGGGGGGTGCTAGGGATGTGCCCTACTGTATCCCGTCCCGGGTGGGGGTGCTGAGGTGCCTAGGATGTGCCCTACTGTATGCCGGGTGGGGTGCTAGGGATGTGCCCTACTGTATGCCGGGTGGGGGTGCTAGGATGTGCCCTACTGTATGCCGGGTGGGGTGCTAGGGATGTGCCCTACTGTATGCCCGGTGGGGGTGCTAGGGATGTGCCCTACTGTATGCCGGTGGGGGTGCTAGGGATGTGCCCTACTGTATGCCGGTGGGGTGCTAGGGATGTGCCCTACTGTATGCCGGGGGGGTGCTAGGGATGTGCCCTACTGTATGCCGGGTGGGGTGCTAGGGATGTGCCCTACTGTATGCCGGGTGGGGGTGCTAGGGATGTGCCCTACTGTATCCGGGTGGCGGTGCTAGGGATGTGCCCTACTGTATGCCGCGGTGGGGGTGCTAGGGATGTGCCCTACTGTATGCCGGGTGGGGGTGCTAGGGATGTGCCCTACTGTATGCCGGGTGGGGGTGCTAGGGATGTGCCCTACTGTATGCCGGGTGGGGGTGCTAGGGATGTGCCCTACTATATGACGGGTGGGGGTGCTAGTGATGTGCCCTACTGTATCCCGGCCCGGGTGGGGGTGCTAGGGATGTGCCCTACTGTATCCCGGCCCGGGTGGGGGTGCTAGGGATGTGCCCTACTGTATCCTGGCCCGGGTGGGGGTGCTAGTGACTGTACCCACTGTATCAAATTACCCAGAGTTCAGTTCTGTAACAGGCCGGGGGGGGGGTTCAGGTGCCATTAGGGTCACACGGGGGCCCATGGGATGGAATCCTTAATGGCAGCTCTACCCTCTCTCTCTGTCTCTCTGTCTCTCTCTCTGTCTCTCTCTCTGTCTCTCTGTCTCTCTCTCTGTCTCTCTCTCTCTCTGTCTCTCTCTCTGTCTCTCTCTCTGTCTCTCTCTCTCTCTGTCTCTCTCTCTGTCTCTCTCTCTGTCTCTCTCTCTGTCTCTCTCTGTCTCTCTCTCTCTGTCTCTCTCCCATGTGCCATTGATGTTCCCAGGATCGTTAGCAGCAAGGACACAGCGACCCTCCAATCTGATCTCCCTTCCCGTTTAATTAATGACTGGAGTCTAACGAGCGGTGATGCACAACTTCTGTGCGCTCCCACCTGTCACATACACGTCTGTCTCTTTCCCCCCTGTCTCTCTGTCTCCCTGTCTCCCCTATGTCTCTTTCCTCTCTCTGTCTCCCATGTCACATACACGTCTGTCTCTTTCCCCCCTCTCTCTCTGTCTCCCCTATGTCTCTTTCCTCTCTCTGTCTCCCATGTCACATACATGTCTGTCTCTTTCCCCCGTCTCTCTCTGTCTCCCCTATGTCTCTTTCCTCTCTCTGTCTCCCATGTCACATACATGTCTGTCTCTTTCCCCCCTGTCTCCCCTATGTCTCTTTCCTCTCTCTTTCTCCCATGTCACATACATGTCTGTCTCTTTCCCCCCCCTCTCTCTCTGTCTCCCCTATGTCTCTTTCCTCTCTCTGTCTCTTTCCTCTCTCTTTCTCCCATGTCACATACATGTCTGTCTCTTTCCCCCCCTCTCTCTCTGTCTCCCCTATGTCTCTTTCCTCTCTCTGTCTCCCATGTCACATACATGTCTGTCTCTTTCCCCCCCCTCTCTCTCTGTCTCCCCTATGTCTCTTTCCTCTCTCTGTCTCTTTCCTGCAGGACGGTAGGGCTGTAGTGCCCGGTGGGTATATATAGTGGTACTGAGTATTACGTCTGTCTCTGGGTACAATAGTGACTGCACAG
This sequence comes from Xenopus tropicalis, assembly GCF_000004195.4. Lineage (NCBI taxonomy): Eukaryota > Metazoa > Chordata > Amphibia > Anura > Pipidae > Xenopus > Xenopus tropicalis. Next base: position 1,669,323 of record NC_030682.2, read on the forward strand.
TAAGGATGGAATCCCAGCAGTCACATTCTATTGATTTATGTCGTTATCTAATGAGTGACTGCCCCAGTGTGTAGGTCTCACCCCCACGCGTCACCGTCTTCATCCCCTAATCCTGTCTCCTTACTCTCACCCCTGTCCCCTGCTCAACCCCCAGTCATTCTAATACTGAGTTATACCCCTGCCAATCCTCCCAATTAGCCTTCATTGCCATTTAATTGCCCCGTGATGCTGCCCGCACATTAACCCCTTATTGGATCTCCCAGCGCCTCAGTGTCTCATTCCTCTCTCACTCCTGTCTGGCTCAGCAGTTGGCGTCATGTGGTCAAACTACAACTCCCAGCATGCTCAGGCAGCACCTGGGGACTAGGGAATGCTGGGAATTCATTGGGAGCGAGAGAGCGGCAGGGTAATAAATAATGGGGGCAATTGCCAAGCGTGTCCTTGTACAGTTCAGCATGTGTGTGTCATGTACCCCCACCCTGATAGGGACTGTGTGTGAGAGACTGAGAGAGAGACTGAGAGAGAGGCAGAGAGAGGCAGAGAGAGACTGAGAGAGACTGAGAGAGACTGAGAGAGAGACTGAGAGAGAGGCAGAGAGAGAGGCAGAGAGAGAGAGAGAGAGGCAGAGAGAGACTGAGACTGGAAGAGAGAGGAAGAGAGACAGGCAGAGAGAGAGGCAGAGAGAGAGACTGAGAGAGACTGGAAGAGAGAGACTGGAAGAGAGAGACTGAGAGAGACTGAGAGAGACTGAGAGAGACAGAGAGACTGAGAGAGACTGAGAGAGACTGAGAGAGACTGAGAGAGACTGAGAGAGACTGAGAGAGACTGAGAGAGACAGAGAGACTGAGAGAGACTGAGAGAGACTGAGAGAGACTGAAAGAGACTGAGACAGAGAGAGACTGGAAGAGAGACAGGCAGAGAGGCAGAGAGAGAGGCAGGGGATGGAGCGCTCAGACTGGGCTGGGGGAGGAGGGAGCGCTCTCACTGACTGCACTGAGCGAGGGGGGGGGGGGGGGCAGAGAATAGTAACAGCCGAGGGGAGAAGGTGAGAGAAGGGAAGGGGCAGTAGGTAGAAAGGTGGGACAGAAAGGAAGGGGCAGTTGGGCAGGTTGGGGCAGGAAGAGAAGCAGAGAGTGGGGCAGGGGGCATTCTGGGCAATAACGAGGGACAGACCAATGGGACAGAGGGGAATCACTCAGACAGATGAGATGTAGAACCAGGTGAGGGAGCAGAAGGATCACCCAGGCACCGGGGGCACAGGGGGGCACGGGGGGGGGGCGGGGGGCACAGGGGCAGGAGGAGGGGCAGTAGCAGAGAAGTTCAGCCTATAATGGATGGGGGATAAGCCTAAAGCTGCGCTTGGCTATGAGTGAGGGAGGAAGATGGGATGAAGGCTGGATGAGAGGAGGATAAAGTGCCCCCAGGTGGTGCCCTGCTGTCACTGCCCATATGGAGGGATTATACGGGGGCAGGCGTCTCGTGTGGGACATGGAGATTCCCCCCGCAATGTGACGGGATTCCCTCCGCCTCCACATGATCTAATGCCCCCCCGGGTATGGGAAGGGGCAAGATCTGGGCAGGCTCAGGGTACTGCCGGTGAAACTCACACCCCCCCGGGAAGCACAAGGGGGCAGCGTCGGATTTCCCCCCAGATCCCCCCACAATGTCACTGAACAGGAGGGAGAGTGTCAGCGCGGAGAGAGGAAAGCGAGACACCCGGGTGAAAAGGGCAGTGCGGATCTCCAGCATTGTGGCACAGGAGGTAAGGGGGCACCTGGGGGCACCTGGGGGGGTCCCACAGCAGCAGTGTATGTATATCTGTGTGAAAGGGGGTCTCCCTGCCGAACCCCCAACTCTACTGTATGGGGGGACGTACTGCAGTGCTTGGCTCTCTGCCTCTCCCTAGCCAGGAACTGCTGCAGCCTGGGGGGCCCCTACAGCCCCCTCATTTCTACTCCCCCCTCAAACTTTCCCTACACATACATGTCCCTGTAAGCGTGTGTGTGTACCCTCGGCGTGTGCGTGTACCCTCGGCGTGTGTACCCTCGGCGTGTGTGTGTACCCTCGGCGTGTGCGTGTACCCTCGGCGTGTGTGATGTACCCTCGGCTGTGTGTAGGTGTGTGTGTGTACCCTCAGTGTTGTACCCTCGGCGTGTGCGTGTACCCTCGGCGTGTGTGTGTACCCTCGGCGTGTGTGTGTACCCTCGGCGTGTGTGTGTACCCTCGGCGTGTGTGTGTACCCTCGGCGTGTGTGTGTACCCTCGGCGTGTGTGTACCTCGCGTGTGTTGTGTACCCTCGGGTGTGTGTGTACCCCTCGGCGTGTGTGTGTACCCTCGGCGTGGCGGTGTACCCTCGGCCGGTTGTATGTACCCTCGGCGTCTTGTGTGTGTACCCTCGGCCGGTGTGCGTTACCCTCGGCGTGTGCGTTGTACCCTCGGCGGTGTGCGTTGTACCCTCGGCGTTGCGTGTACCCTCGGCGTGTGCGTGTACCCTCGGCGTGTGCGTGTACCCTCGGCGTGTGCGTGTACCCTCGGCGTGTGCGTGTACCCTCGGACTCACTTTTCGTGTGCGTGTAACCTCGCTGTGCGTGTACCCTCGGCGTGTGCGTGTTACCCTCGGCGTGTGCGTGTACCCTCGGCGTGTGCGTGTAACCCTCAGCGTCTGTTGTGTGTACCCTCGGGCGTGTGTGTGTACCCTCGGCGTGTGTATGTACCCTCGGCGTGTGTGTGTACCCTCGGCGTTTGTGTGTGTACCTCGGCGTGGTATTGTACCCTCGGCGTGTCTGTGTGTACCCTCGGCGTGTATGTGTACTGACCTCAGCGTGTGTTATGTACCCTCGGCGTGTGTATTGTACCCTCGGCGTGTGTGTGTACCCTCGTCCGTGTGTATGTACCTCAGCGTGTGTATGTACCCTCGGCGTGTGTATGTACCCTCAGCGTGAATGTGTGTACCTCAGCGTGTGTATGTACCCTCGGCGTGTGTATGTACCCTCAGCGTGTGTATGTACCCTCGGCGTGTGTGTGTACCCTCGGCGTGTGTGTGTACCCTCGGCGTGTGTATGTACCCTCAGCGTGTGTGTGTACCCTCAGCGTGTGTATGTACCCTCGGCGTGTGTATGTACCCTCAGCGTGTGTGTGTACCCTCAGCGTGTGTATTGTACCCTCAGCGTGTGTATGTACCCTCGGCGTGTGTATGTACCCTCAGCGTGTGTGTGTACCCTCAGCGTGTGTATGTACCCTCGGCGTGTGTATGTACCCTCGGCGTGTGTGTGTACCCTCGGCGTGTCATCTAATGAGTGTGTGTTCTACTGCACCTTCCATCTAGGGGCTGAGGGGAATGGAATAGGGACCTTAGATTGTAAGCTCACTGGGGCAGGGACTGATGGGAATGTGATAGGGACCTTAGAGTGTAAGCTCACTGGGGCAGGGACTGATGGGAATGGGATAGGGACCTTAGATTGTAGGCACTGGGGCAGGACGGATGGGAATGGGGATAGGGACCTTAGATTGTAAGCTCATGGGGCAGGGACTGATGGGAATGGGGATTGGGACCTTAGATTGTAAGCTCACTGGGGCAGGGGCTGATGGGGAATGGATAGGGACCTTAGATTGTAAGCTCACTGGGGAGGGACTGATGGGAATGGGATCAGGGACCTTAGATTGTAAGCTCACTGGGGCAGGGACTTGATGGGAATGGATAGGGACCTTAGATTGTAAAGCTCACTGGGGGCAGGGGCTGATGGGAATGGGATAGGAACCTTAGATTGTAAGCTACTGGGGCAGGGACTGATGGGAATGGGATAGGGACCTTAGATTGTAAGCTCACTGGGCAGGGGCTGCATGGGAATGGGATAGGAACCTTAGATTGTAAGCTCACTGGGGCAGGGACTGATGGGAATGGATAGGGACCTTAGATTGTAAGCTCACTGGGGCAGGGAACTTGATGGGAATGGGATAGGCGGAACCTTAGAGTGTAAGCTCACTGGGGCACGGGACTGATGGGAATGGGATAGGGACCTAGATTGTAAGCTCACTGGGGCAGGGACTGATGGGAATGGGATAGGGACCTTAGATTGTAAAGCTCACTGGGGCAGGGGCTGATGGGAATGGGATAGGGACCTTAGAGTGTAAGCTCACTGGGGCAGGGACTGATGGGAATGTGATAGGGACCTTAGATTGTAAGCTCACTGGGGCAGGGACTGATGGGAATGTGATAGGGACCTTAGATTGTAAGCTCACTGGGGCAGGGACTGATGGGAATGGGATAGGGACCTTAGATTGTAAGCTCACTGGGGCAGGGGCTGATGGGATAGGGACCTTAGATTGTAAGCTCACTGGGGCAGGCACTGATGGGAATGTGATAGGGACCTAGATTGTAAGCTCACTGGGGCAGGGACTGATGGGAATGGGATAGGGACCTTAGATTGTAAGCTCACTGGGGCAGGGACTGATGGGAATGGATAGGACCTTAGATTGTAAGCTCACTGGGGCAGGGGCTGATGGGAATGGGATAGGGACCTTAGATTGTAAGCTCACTGGGGCAGGGGCTGATGGGAATGGGATAGGGACCTTAGATTGTAAGCTCACTGGGGCAGGGGCTGATGGGAATGGGATAGGGACCTTAGATTGTAAGCTCACTGGGGCAGGGACTGATGGGATAGGGACCTTAGATTGTAAGCTCACTGGGGCAGGGACTGATGGGAATGGGATAGGGACCTTAGATTGTAAGCTCACTGGGGCAGGGACTGATGGGAATGGGATAGGGACCTTAGATTGTAAGCTCACTGGGGCAGGGACTGATGGGAATGGGATAGGGACCTTAGATTGTAAGCTCACTGGGGCAGGGACTGATGGGAATGGGATAGGGGCCGTAGATTGTAAGCTCACTGGGACAGGGGCTGATGGGAATGGGATAGGGACCTTAGATTGTAAGCTCACTGGGGCAGGGACTGATGGGAATGGGATAGGGACCTTAGATTGTCGGGGGGGGGTAGGGGTATTACTGTGTATGGGCCGATACCCCTGGGGGTACTATTTCCTGCTCAGACCCCCCTCCCATTGGTTGTTAGGGATTAACCCTACAGTCTCAGGCTGAATGGGAGTCTCAGGTCGGTGCATTTAACCCTGCGGCCGATATCCCAACGCACACGGGCACTTTATTTACGCCCACAAGTCGCCATGTTTTTTCCCACTAAGCAGGTTTTTCCCATAATTCCAGCCTACAGGAGTTTTGACGGACGTGTATCTGATATGTTATAATACTGTCAGTGCCGGGCTGTGTAAGGGGCAACGTGGGAGGCCTGGGGCAATAATACTGTCAGTGCCGGGCTGTGTAAGGGCAACGGAGGCCTGGTGGCCGGGCTGTGTAAGGGCAACGTGGGAGGCCTGGGGCAATATACTGTCAGTGCCGGGCTGTGTAAGGGCAACGTGGGAGGCCTGGGGCAATAATACTGTCAGTGCCGGGCTGTGTAAGGGGCAACGTGGGAGGCCTGGGGCAATAATACTGTCAGTGCCGGGCTGTGTAAGGGGCAACGTGGGAGGCCTGGGGCAGTACATACGGTCAGTGCCGGGCTGTGTAAGGGGCAACGTGGGAGGCCTGGGGCAATAATACTGTCAGTGCCGGGCTGTGTTAAGGGGCAACGTGGAGGCCTGGGGCAATAATACTGTCAGTGCCGGGCTGTGTAAGGGCAAACGTGGGAGGCCTGGGGCAATAATACTGTCAGTGCCGGGCTGTGTAAGGGGCAACGTGGGAGGCCTGGGGCAATAATACTGTCAGTGCCGGGCTGTGTAAGGGGGCAACGTGGGAGGCCTGGGGCAATAATACTTGTCAGTGCCGGGCTGTGTAAAGGGGGCAACGTGTAAGGGGGCCAACGTGGGAGGCCTGGGGCAGTACATACGGTCAGTGCCGGGCTGTGTAAGGGCAACGTGGGAGGCCTGGGGCAATAAATACTGTCAGTGCCGGGCTGTGTAAGGGCAACGTGGGAGGCCTGGGGCAATAATACTGTCAGTGCCGGCGTGTGTAAGGGGCAACGTGGGAGGCCTGGGGCAATAATACTGTCAGTGCCGGGCTGTGTAAGGGGCAACGTGGGGGCCTGGGGCAATAATACTGTCAGTGCCGGGCTGTGTAAGGGGCAACGTGTGAGGCCTGGGCAATAATACTGTCAGTGCCGGGCTGTGTAAGGGGCAACGGTGGGAGGCCTGGGGCAGTAACAGACTGTCAGTGCCGGGCTGTGTAAGGGGCAACGTGGGAGGCCTGGGGCAATAATTACTGTCAGTGCCGGGCTGTGTAAGGGGCAACGTGGGAGGCCTGGGGCAATAATACTGTCAGTGCCGGGCTGTGTAAGGGGGCAACGTGTGTTGAGGCCTGGGGCAATTAATACTGTCAGTGCCGGGCTGTGTTAAGGGGCAACGTGTGAGGCCTTGGGGCAGACTGTCAGTGCCGGGCTGTGTAAGGGGCAACGTGGGAGGCCTGGGGCAATAATACTGTCAGTGCCGGGCTTTGTGTAAGGGGCAACGTGGGAGGCCTGGGGGCAATAATACTGTCAGTGCCGGCTGTGTAAGGGGCAACGTGTGAGGCCTGGGGCAATAATACTGTCAGTGCCGGGCTGTGTAAGGGGCAACGTGGGAGGCCTGGGGCAGTACATACTGTCAGTGCCGGGCTGTGTAAGGGGGCAACGTGGGAGGCCTGGGGCAATAATACTGTCAGTGCCGGGCTGTGTAAGGGGCAACGTGGGAGGCCTGGGGCAATAATACTGTCAGTGCCGGGCTGTGTAAGGGGCAACGTGGGAGGCCTGGGGCATAATACTGTCGTGCCGGGCTGTGTAAGGGGCAACGTGGAGGCCTGGGGCAGTAATACTGTCAGTGCCGGCTGTGTAAGGGGCAACGTGGGAGGCCTGGGGGCAGTACATACTGGTCAGTGCCGGGCTGTGTAAGGGGCAACGTGGAGGCCTGGGGCAGTACATACTGTCAGTGCCGGGCTGTGTAAGGGGCAACGTGGGAGGCCTTGGGGCAATAATACTGTCAGTGCCGGGCTGTGTAAGGGGGCAACGTGGGAGGCCTGGGGCAGTACATACTGTCAGTGCCGGGCTGTGTAAGGGGCAACGTGGGAGGCCTGGGGCAGTACATACTGTCAGTGCCGGGCTGTGTAAGGGGCAACGTGGAGGCCTGGGGGCAGTAATACTGTCAGTGCCGGGCTGTGTAAGGGGGCAACGTGGGAGGCCTGGGGCAGTACATACTGTCACAGTGCCGGGCTGTGTAAAGGGGCAACGTGGGCAGGCCTGGGGCAGTACATACTGTCAGTGCCGGGCTGTGTAAGGGGCAACGTGGGAGGCCTGGGGCAATAATACTGTCAGTGCCGGGCTGTGTAAGGGGCAACCGTGGGAGGCCTGGGGCAATAATACTGTCAGTGCCGGGCTGTGTAAGGCGGCAACGTGGGAGGCCTGGGCAGTAATTACTGTCAGTGCGCGGGCTGTGTAAGGGGCAACGTGGGAGGCCTGGGGCCAGTACATACTGTCAGTGCCGGGCTGTGTAAGGGGCAACGTGGGAGGCCTGGGGCAATAATACTGTCAGTGCCGGGCTGTGTAAGGGGCAACGTGGGAGGCCTGGGGCAGTACATACTGTCAGTGCCGGGCTGTGTAAGGGGCAACGTGGGAGGCCTGGGGCAATAATACTGTCAGTGCCGGGCTGTGTAAGGGGCAACGTGGAGGCCTGGGGCAATAATACTGTCAGTGCCGGCTGTGTAAGGGGCAACGTGGGAGGCCTGGGGCAGTAATACTGTCAGTGCCGGGCTGTGTAAGGGGCAACGTGGGAGGCCTGGGGCAGTACATACTGTCAGTGCCGGGCTGTGTAAGGGGCAACGTGGGAGGCCTGGGCAATAATACTGTCAGTGCCGGGCTGTGTAAGGGCAACGTGGGAGGCCTGGGCAGTACATACTGTCAGTGCCGGGCTGTGTAAGGGCAACGTGGGAGGCCTGGGGCAGTAATACTGTCAGTGCCAGGCTGTGTAAGGGGCAACGTGTGAGGCCTGGGGCCAGTAATACTGTCAGTGCCGGGCTGTGTAAGGGGCAACGTGGGAGGCCTGGGGCAATAATACTGTCAGTGCCGGGCTGTGTAAGGGGCAACGTGTGAGGCCTGGGGCAGTAATACTGTCAGTGCCGGGCTGTGTAAGGGGCAACGTGGGAGGCCTGGGGCAATAATACTGTCAGTGCCGGGCTGTGTAAGGGGCAACGTGGGAGGCCTGGGGCAATAATACTGTCAGTGCCGGGCTGTGTAAGGGGCAACGTGGGAGGCCTGGGGCAATAATACTGTCAGTGCCGGGCTGTGTAAGGGGCAACGTGGGAGGCCTGGGGCAATAATACTGTCAGTGCCGGGCTGTGTAAGGGGCAACGTGGGAGGCCTGTGAGACCCTACTGCCCTCACTGTCTCCTTGGGGGTTTTTTGGACTGTGTGAGTGTGTAAGTGTGTGTGTGTGCGAGACTGTGTGTAAGAGTGTGTGTGAGTGAGTGTGAGTCTGTGTGCAGGTGAGTGATTGAGTGTGAGTGAGTCTGTGTGTGTGAGTGAGTGTGAGTCTGTGTGCAGGTGAGTGATTGAGTGTGAGTGAGTCTGTGCGCAGGTGAGTGTGAGTGAGTCTGTGTGCAGGTGAGTGTGAGTGAGTCTGTGCGCAGGTGAGTGTGAGACTTACCGGCTTGGGGTGAGACTTACCGGCCCGTACTCACTAGTACAAAGGGTGCTTGTGTGTTTGCCATCAGGGTACAAAGAGCACATTTACAAGTGATGCCCTGCAGGGGGCAGCGAGAGGGCCACAGACTCAAGTTAAAGCCGGGCGCTCCCATTGGCCCTTGCCTTAGTGCTGACCCGGTATGGCCGCACCTTGCGGCATGGCCAGTAGCCCCTTTAATACTCCTCTGGCCCCACAGTGGGGTCACTGGTTTGGGTAATAGGAGAGTGCTGGGAAGGGGAGAAACCAAGTGACAGCGAATGGAGAGACAGTAATGAGACTGCAGGAGAGAGGGAAGGAAAAGGTGGCCATACACGGGCTGATAGTAGCTGCTGATATGGGTCCCTTGGACCGATTCGGCAGCTAATCGGCCCGTGTATGGGGAGAGCCGAGCAGCCTGGCCTGAAATTGGCCAGATCTCGATCGGCCAGGTTAGAAAATCCCGTTGGATCGGGGACCGCATTGGCTCGTTGATGCGGTCCCCGATCCGACTGCCCCATTGCTGCCCACATAATCCGATCGTTTGGCCCCAGGGCCAAACGATCGGATTATTATTTTTTTTACCTAAAGTCTCCCCGATATCGCCCACCCGTAGGTGGGGATATCGGGGGAAGATCCGCTCGCTTGGCGACATCGCCAAGCGAGCGGATCTGCTGGTGTATGGCCACCTTAAGTGCAAAGCCAATCAGAGAGCAGAGGAACAATACATGGGAGACCAATCAATAACCAGCAGAACTTACCCAGAAGCATGCACTCTAATCAGCCCCCACTGGGGCATTTATCTGTCACTTTCAGCTGTTTACCCCCACCCTTATTCTGTACATGGGGGTAGGTTGGCACATGGGGGGGTAGGTTGGCACATGGGGGAGGTTGGCATGTAGGGTTGCCAACTGAAGGCTGGTATTTTATACAAGAAAGGCCCCCCTATTTGCAGGTCTAGTGAGGGGAGAGTTGTCGGACAGTGCGGGGAAGTTGGCACATGGGGGGGTAGGTTGGCACACAGGGGAGGTTGGCATTGTAGGGTTGCCAACTGAAGGCTGGTATTTTATACAAGAAAGGCCCCCTTATTTGCAGGTCTAGTGAGGGGAGAGTTGTCGGACAGTGCGGGGAAGGTTGGCACATGGGGGGGTAGGTTGGCACACAGGGGAGGTTGGCATGTAGGGTTGCCAACTGAAGGCTGGTATTTTATACAAGAAAGGCCCCCTTATTTGCAGGTCTAGTGAGGGGAGAGTTGTCGGACAGTGCGGGGAAGGTTGGCACATGGGGGGGTAAGGTTGGCACACAGGGGAGGTTGGCATGTAGGGTTGCCAACTGAAGGCTGGTATTTTATACAAGAAAGGCCCCCTTATTTGCAGGTCTAGTGAGGGGAGAGTTGTCGGACAGTGCGGGGAAGGTTGGCACATGGGGAAAGGTTGGCACACAGGGGGAAGGTTGGCACATGGGGGGAGGTTGGCACACAGGGGGAAGGTTGGCACATTGGGGGAAAGGTTGGCACATGGGGGAAAGGTTGGCACATAGGGAAGGTTGGCACACAGGGGGAAGGTTGGCACACGGGGGAAAGGTTGGCACATGGGGAAAGGTTGGCACATGGGGAAAGGTTGGCACATGGGGAAGGTTGGCACATAAGGAAAGGTTGGCACACAGGGGGGGAGGTTGGCACATAAGGAAAGGTTGGCACACAGGGGGGGAGGTTGGCACATGGGGAAGGTTGGCATATAAGGAAAGGTTGGCACATGGGGGGAAGTTGGCACGGGGGGAGGTTGGCACACGGGGGGGAAGTTGGCACGGGGGGAGGTTGGCACACGGGGGGGAAGTTGGCACGGGGGGAGGTTGGCACACAGGGGAAAGGTTGGCACAGCCTATATGATGCCCTACTCCCCTGCCCCCCGCAGCTGCCCCAGTTTTATTCCAGGCTTAGGGCAGTTCCACCCAGCGCTCAGCTCCGTGCAGTTAAAGTGCTTGGGGTTCGGGGGGGGGGGTTGCGGCGGGTTCTGGGGGGGGAGTTGCGGCAGGTTCCGGGGGGGGGTTGCGGCAGGTTCCCCCCCAGTGCACTCGCTCTCAGCTCAGACTCAATTGCTTTCAATTATTAATTTGGGTTATGCAGGGAAAGCAGTCACATGGCTCAGATAGGGGGTTCCCATTGGCCGGGGTGCTGAGTTCTAATCCACTTTCCACAAAACACATTTCTCTTGTCCGAACCCATTAATGTATCTCTGGGCAGCAGCGCTGTGTCTGCCCCTTGGCTCTCTCCAGGGCCCATAGGGACTGCTGGGGCCAATCAGATCCTCCCTATTGCACCCAAGGGGCAGTTATTAACCATTGGGCTGGGGGGGGGGGCAATGAGGCTGGGACCCATTATCACTATATATAGGGCATTAACCCATTCTGTGCATTAACCTATCAATTGGGATGTTCCTGCAGGCACCCTGGCACTGCTATGGGTTTGTCTGGCCGGGACTGCGGGCACCCTGGCACTGCTATGGGTTTGTCTGACCCTAACCCTATCCCTAACCCTAATCCCAGCCTGACACCCTGGCACCGCTATGGGTTTGTCTGGCTGGGGTGTTCCTGTGGGCACCCTGGCACTGCTATGGGTTTGTCTGGCTGGGGTGATCCTGTGGGCACCCTGGCACTGCTATGGGTTTGTCTGGCTGGGGTGTTCCTGTGGGCACCCTGGCACTGCTATGGGTTTGTCTGGCTGGGGTGATCCTGTGGGCACCCTGGCACTGCTATGGGTTTGTCTGGCTGGGGTGATCCTGTGGGCACCCTGGCACTGCTATGGGTTTGTCTGGCTGGGGTGTTCCTGTGGGCACCCTGGCACTGCTATGGGTTTGTCTGGCTGGGGTGTTCCTGCGGGCACCCTGGCACTGCTATGGGTTTGTCTGGCTGGGGTGTTCCTGCAGGCACCCTGGTACTGCTATGGGTTTGCCTTGCTGGGGTGTTCCTGCGAGCACCCTGGCACTGCCCATCCAGCCTTGGGGTACAGCCACACATGGCAAAGTGTCAGTTCTTTGTCCCAGATTTGGGGTCTATTTCTGGAAGTGATGGCGCCGGGGGATCCCAATGGGTTTAATACAATGTGCTGAGGCAGCGGGAATCTTGGCATTATTGATATTGCTGTGATTGTACAGTCTGTGCCCGGCACGTAGGGAGACTCTGCCCACAAACGGCAAATGAATGGTTCTGCCCGGGTAGATTTCCCTTATTAATAATGTGTAACGCTCGCTGCCCCCCCCCTGAGTGGTGCTAATGGCGCGCTCCTCTCCTTCCCACTCTCTCAGCCTTGTGGCTCAGGCACCCATGGGTGCTTCTGTATAAAGGGAGCTGCACAGTATGGGATCTGTTATCCATAAACCCATTATCCAGGCAGCACAGAAATATATGGCCATTCTATTCCCCACATTTCCACTAATTTCCTTTTCTCTATAATAATAAAACTGTCTCTGTACCTGATGGGAATTAAGCTGCACAAACCCCAATGGGATGTAAAACAACTGACTGGTATGTAATTCCAGTAGGGTTACACGTTAATCCCTCACATGTTAGGGTCACATAGCGTTTCCATGTGTCGCCCCCTAGCTGTGCCTTTATGTAGGTACCCTCTCCCACTCGCGAGGGAATCATAGTGCTGGGGAAGAGATTCACCTTCAGGGCGGTTGGACTCGGTTGGACTCGGGGCGGTTGGACTCGGTTGGACTCGGGGCGGTTGGACTCGGGGCGGTTGGACTCGGGGAGGTTGGACTCGGGGAGGTTGGACTCGGGGCGGTTGGACTCGGGGCGGTTGGACTCGGGGAGGTTTGAGTCGGGGCGGTTTGAGTCGGGGCGGTTTGAGTCGGGGCGGTTTGAGTCGGGGCGGTTGGACTCGGGCGGTTGGACTCGGGGCGGTTGGACTCGGGGCGGTTGGACTCGGGAGGTTGGACTCGGGGAGGTTGGACTCGGGGCGGTTGGACTCGGGGCGGTTGGACTCGGGGAGGTTGGACTCGGGGCGGTTGGACTCGGGGAGGTTGGACTCGGGCGGTTGGACTCGGGGAGGTTGGACTCGGGGAGGTTGGACTCGGGGAGGTTGGACTCGGGGCGGTTGGACTCGGGGCGGTTGGACTCGGGGAGGTTGGACTCGGGGAGGTTGGACTCGGGGAGGTTTGAGTCGGGGCGGTTGGACTCGGGGCGGTTGGACTCGGGGCGGTTGGACTCGGGGAGGTTGGACTCGGGGCGGTTGGACTCGGGGCGGTTGGACTCGGGGCGGTTGGACTCGGGGCGGTTGGACTCGGGGAGGTTGGACTCGGGGAGGTTTGAGTCGGGGCGGTTGGACTCGGGGAGGTTGGACTCGGGGCGGTTGGACTCGGGGAGGTTGGACTCGGGGCGGTTGGACTCGGTTGGACTCGGGGCGGTTGGACTCGGGGAGGTGTGAGTCGGGGCGGTTGGACTCGGGGAGGTTGGACTCGGGGCGGTTGGACTCGGGGAGCTTGGACTCGGGGTGGTTGGACTCGGGCGGTTGGACTCGGGGCGGTTTGGACTCGGGGAGGTTGGACTCGGGGAGGTTGGACTCGGGGAGCTTGGACTCGCGGAGCTTGGACTCGGGGCGGTTGGACTCGGGGCGGTTGGACTCGGGGCGGTTTGGACTCGGGGAGGTTGGACTCGGGGAGGTTTGAGTCGGGGCGGTTGGACTCGGGGAGGTTGGACTCGGGCGGTTGGACTCGGGGGCGGTTGGACTCGGGGCGGTTGGACTCGGGGCGGTTGGACTCGGGGAGGTTGGACTCGGGGAGGTTGGACTCGGGAGGTTGGACTCGGGGAGGTTGGACTCGGGGAGCTTTGGACTCGGGGAGGTTGGACTCGGGGCGGTTGGACTCGGGGCGGTTGGACTCGGGGCGGTTGGACTCGGGGCGGTTGGACTCGGGGAGGTTGGACTCGGGGAGCTTTGACTCGGGGAGGTTGGACTCGGGGAGGTTGGACTCGGGGAGGTTGGACTCGGGGAGGTTGGACTCGGGGAGGTTGGACTCGGGGCGGTTGGACTCGGGGCGGTTGGACTCGGGGCGGTTGGACTCGGGGAGGTTGGACTCGGGGCGGTTGGACTCGGGGAGGTTGGACTCGGGGAGGTTGGACTCGGGGAGCTTTGACTCGGGGAGGTTGGACTCGGGGAGGTTGGACTCGGGGAGGTTGGACTCGGGGAGGTTGGACTCGGGGAGGTTGGACTCGGGGAGGTTGGACTCGGGGAGCTTTGACTCGGGGAGGTTGGACTCGGGGCGGTTGGACTCGGGGAGGTTGGACGCGGGGAGGTTGGACTCGGGGAGGTTGGACTCGGGGCGGTTGGACTCGGGGCGGTTGGACTCGGGGCCTCCCTCTGTGTCTCACGTCTCTCCTATCCAATAGAGCATAGAAAGTATCAATCAAACATTAATGTCACAGAGAGAAAAATGATGGGAAGAGAGAGTTGATGATGGAAGAGGCGGCGAGACTTATGGAAAGGGGAGAATAGAGAAGGGGGAGATGGACAAACAGGGACAGTGAGAGACAGAGACAGACAGACAGGGAGGGAAGGGGTGGGGAATGGAGACAGACAGACAGGGAGGGAAGGGGTGGGGAATGGAGACAGACAGACAGGGAGGGAAGGGGTGGGGAATGGAGACAGACAGACGTCTGAAGAATAGAAAGACAAGATACAGGCATGAAAGAAAGACTGAGAGACTCCAATGGAGAGACAGAGAGGGGAAAACCGTAATGGAGAGAGACATGAGCAGGTGGATCAGAGAGTGAGTGAGAGAGACATGAGGAGAGGAGAGAGGGAGTGAGAGAGACATGAGGAGAGGAGAGAGGGAGTGAGAGAGACATGAGGAGAGGAGAGAGGGAGTGAGAGAGACTGAGGAGAGGAGAGAGGGAGTGAGAGAGACATGAGGAGAGGAGAGAGGGAGTGAGAGAGACATGAGGAGAGGAGAGAGGGAGTGAGAGAGACATGAGGAGAGGAGAGAGGGAGTGAGAGAGACATGAGGAGAGAGGGAGTGAGAGAGACATGAGGAGAGAGAGAGGGAGTGAGAGAGACATGAGGAGAGGAGAGAGGGGAGTGAGAGGAGACATGAGGAGAGAGGGAGTGAGAGAGACATGAGGAGAGGAGAGAGGGAGTGAGAGAGACATGAGGAGAGGAGAGAGGGAGTGAGAGAGACATGAGGAGAGGAGAGAGGGAGTGAGAGAGACATGAGGAGAGAGGGAGTGAGAGAGACATGAGGAGAGAGGGAGTGAGAGAGACATGAGGAGAGGAGAGAGGGAGTGAGAGAGACATGAGGAGAGAGGGAGTGAGAGAGACATGAGGAGAGGAGAGAGGGAGTGAGAGAGACATGAGGAGAGAGGGAGTGAGAGAGACATGAGGAGAGGAGAGAGGGAGTGAGAGAGACATGAGGAGAGGAGAGAGGGAGTGATTAAAAAAGGTCCTTAACTATAACCCCTCCCACTTTCTATAAGTTGCTAAAAAGCATTATTTTATATGCAAGAAAATTCACCAATAATAATTCTGGTGATTAAAAACTTCATTATAGATGCAAGAGAAGTGACCAATGAGAATGCTGATTCCCTGTGTCAGGCCCCTTGCTGGTACCTTACATATAGAGATAATGATGCCATTTTCCTGTCATTATATGGCACAGGAATCAGACATGGGGATAAAGGGACAGACTTGTTCAGTGCTGGGAAACTGTGCTTATTGCTCCCAACTCCAATTGCAGGAACAGAGAACAGGGAGCCGGATTTACTCACATCAGCTGGGATTCTCATTGGGGGATTCTTTTGCATATTGTGCAATATTGTATTAAAGGAGAGGTAAAAACTAGGGAAGCTTTATCAGAAACACCACATGTCCTTCCTTCTATTCTGTACACATGAACTTCTGTGTTAGACTTCAGGGCACGGCGTGAGCCTCAGTTTGCTCCTCTCTCCCCTCCCTACATGAACTTTCCAGCAGGGGAATGACTGGTTATTATAGAGTCACATCAGCTGTTTGTATTGGGATCTATTTACTGACTGATATGAGCGGCTCCTACATGAACTTTCCAGCAGGGGAATGACTGGTTATTATAGAGTCACATCAGCTGTTTGTATTGGGATCTATTTACTGACTGATATGAGCGGCTCCTACATGAACTTTCCAGCAGGGGAATGACTGGTTATTATAGAGTCACATCAGCTGTTTGTATTGGGATCTATTTACTGACTGATATGAGCGGCTCCTACATGAACTTTCCAGCAGGGGAATGACTGGTTATTATAGAGTCACATCAGCTGTTTGTATTGGGATCTATTTACTGAATGATATGAGCGGCTCCTACATGAACTTTCCAGCAGGGGAATGACTGGTTATTATAGAGTCACATGGGCTGTTTGTATTGGGATCTATTTACTGAATGATATGAGCGGCTCCTACATGAACTTTCCAGCAGGGGAATGACTGGTTATTATAGAGTCACATCGGCTGTTTGTATTGGGATCTATTTACTGAATGATATGAGCGGCTCCTACATGAACTTTCCAGCAGGGGAATGACTGGTTATTATAGAGTCACATCAGCTGTTTGTATTGGGATCTATTTACTGAATGATATGAGCGGCTCCTACATGAACTTTCCAGCAGGGGAATGACTGGTTATTATAGAGTCACATGGCTGTTTGTATTGGGATCTATTTACTGACTGATATGAGCGGCTCCTACATGAACTTTCCAGCAGGGGAATGACTGGTTATTATAGAGTCACATCAGCTGTTTGTATTGGGATCTATTTACTGACTGATATGAGCGGCTCCTACATGAACTTTCCAGCAGGGGAATGACTGGTTATTATAGAGTCACATCAGCTGTTTGTATTGGGATCTATTTACTGACTGATATGAGCGGCTCCTACATGAACTTTCCAGCAGGGGAATGACTGGTTATTATAGAGTCACATCAGCTGTTTGTATTGGGATCTATTTAGTGAATGATATGAGCGGCTCCTACATGAACTTTCCAGCAGGGGAATGACTGGTTATTATAGAGTCACATCGGCTGTTTGTATTGGGATCTATTTAGTGAATGATATGAGCGGCTCCTACATGAACTTTCCAGCAGGGGAATGACTGGTTATTATAGAGTCACATCAGCTGTTTGTATTGGGATCTATTTACTGAATGATATGAGCGGCTCCTACATGAACTTTCCAGCAGGGGAATGACTGGTTATTATAGAGTCACATGGGCTGTTTGTATTGGGATCTATTTACTGACTGATATGAGCGGCTCCTACATGAACTTTTCCAGCA
Source organism: Xenopus tropicalis (assembly GCF_000004195.4). NCBI lineage: Eukaryota > Metazoa > Chordata > Amphibia > Anura > Pipidae > Xenopus > Xenopus tropicalis. Next base: position 1,686,313 of record NC_030682.2, read on the forward strand.
GGGGAATGACTGGTTATTATAGAGTCACATCAGCTGTTTGTATTGGGATCTATTTACTGAATGATATGAGCGGCTCCTACATGAACTTTCCAGCAGGGGAATGACTGGTTATTATAGAGTCACATCGCTGTTTGTATTGGGATCTATTTACTGACTGATATGAGCAGCTCCTACATGAACTTTTCCAGCAGGGGAATGACTGGTTATTATAGAGTCACATCAGCTGTTTGTATTGGGATCTATTTACTGACTGATATGAGCGGCTCCTACATGAACTTTCCAGCAGGGGAATGACTGGTTATTATAGAGTCACATCAGCTGTTTGTATTGGGATCTATTTACTGACTGATATGAGCGGCTCCTACATGAACTTTCCAGCAGGGGAATGACTGGTTATTATAGAGTCCACATCAGCTGTTTGTATTGGGATCTACTTACTGACTGATATGAGCGGCTCCTACATGAACTTTCCAGCAGGGGAATGACTGGTTATTATAGAGTCACATCAGCTGTTTGTATTGGGATCTATTTACTGACTGATATGAGCGGCTCCTACATGAACTTTCCAGCAGGGGAATGACTGGTTATTATAGAGTCACATCAGCTGTTTGTATTGGGATCTATTTACTGACTGATATGAGCGGCTCCTACATGAACTTTCCAGCAGGGGAATGACTGGTTATTATAGAGTCACATCAGCTGTTTTGTATTGGGATCTATTTACTGAATGATATGAGCGGCTCCTACATGAACTTTCCAGCAGGGGAATGACTGGTTATTATAGAGTCACATCAGCTTGTTTGTATTGGGATCTATTTAGTGAATGATATGAGCGGCTCCTACATGAACTTTCCAGCAGGGGAATGACTGGTTATTATAGAGTCACATCAGCTGTTTGTATTGGGATCTATTTACTGAATGATATGAGCGGCTCCTACATGAACTTTCCAGCAGGGGAATGACTGGTTATTATAGAGTCACATGGGCTGTTTGTATTGGGATCTATTTACTGACTGATATGAGCGGCTCCTACATGAACTTTCCAGCAGGGGAATGACTGGTTATTATAGAGTCACATCAGCTGTTTGTATTGGGATCTATTTACTGAATGATATGAGCGGCTCCTACATGAAACTTTCCAGCAGGGGAATGACTGGTTATTATAGAGTCACATCGGCTGTTTGTATTGGGATCTATTTACTGACTGATATGAGCAGGCTCCTACATGAACTTTCCAGCAGGGGAATGACTGGTTATTATAGAGTCACATCAGCTGTTTGTATTGGGATCTATTTACTGACTGATATGAGCGGCTCCTACATGAACTTTCCAGCAGGGGAATGACTGGTTATTATAGAGTCACATCAGCTGTTTGTATTGGGATCTATTTACTGACTGATATGAGCGGCTCCTACATGAACTTTCCAGCAGGGGAATGACTGGTTATTATAGAGTCACATCAGCTGTTTGTATTGGGATCTATTTACTGACTGATATGAGCGGCTCCTACATGAACTTTCCAGCAGGGGAATGACTGGTTATTATAGAGTCACATCAGCTGTTTGTATTGGGATCTATTTACTGACTGATATGAGCGGCTCCTACATGAACTTTCCAGCAGGGGAATGACTGGTTATTATAGAGTCACATCAGCTGTTTGTATTGGGATCTATTTACTGACTGATATGAGCGGCCTCCTACATGAACTTTCCAGCAGGGGAATGACTGGTTATTATAGAGTCACATCAGCTGTTTGTATTGGGATCTATTTACTGATGATATGAGCGGCTCCTACATGAACTTTCCAGCAGGGGAATGACTGGTTATTATAGAGTCACATGGGCTGTTTGTATTGGGATCTATTTACTGACTGATATGAGCGGCTCCTACATGAACTTTCCAGCAGGGGAATGACTGGTTATTATAGAGTCACATCAGCTGTTTGTATTGGGATCTATTTACTGACTGATATGAGCGGCTCCTACATGAACTTTCCAGCAGGGGAATGACTGGTTATTATAGAGTCACATCGGCTGTTTGTATTGGGATCTATTTACTGACTGATATGAGCAGCTCCTACATGAACTTTCCAGCAGGGGAATGACTGGTTATTATAGAGTCACATCAGCTGTTTGTATTGGGATCTATTTACTGACTGATATGAGCGGCTCCTACATGAACTTTCCAGCAGGGGAATGACTGGTTATTATAGAGTCACATCAGCTGTTTGTATTGGGATCTATTTACTGACTGATATGAGCGGCTCCTACATGAACTTTCCAGCAGGGGAATGACTGGTTATTATAGAGTCACATCAGCTGTTTGTATTGGGATCTACTTACTGACTGATATGAGCGGCTCCTACATGAACTTTCCAGCAGGGGAATGACTGGTTATTATAGAGTCACATCAGCTGTTTGTATTGGGATCTATTTACTGACTGATATGAGCGGCTCCTACATGAACTTTCCAGCAGGGGAATGACTGGTTATTATAGAGTCACATCAGCTGTTTGTATTGGGATCTATTTACTGAATGATATGAGCGGCTCCTACATGAACTTTCCAGCAGGGGAATGACTGGTTATTATAGAGTCACATCAGCTGTTTGTATTGGGATCTATTTACTGACTGATATGAGCGGCTCCTACATGAACTTTCCAGCAGGGGAATGACTGGTTATTATAGAGTCACATCAGCTGTTTGTATTGGGATCTATTTACTGAATGATATGAGCGGCTCCTACATGAACTTTCCAGCAGGGGAATGACTGGTTATTATAGAGTCACATGGGCTGTTTGTATTGGGATCTATTTACTGACTGATATGAGCGGCTCCTACATGAACTTTCCAGCAGGGGAATGACTGGTTATTATAGAGTCACATCAGCTGTTTGTATGGGATCTATTTACTGACTGATATGAGCGGCTCCTACATGAACTTTCCAGCAGGGGAATGACTGGTTATTATAGAGTCACATCAGCTGTTTGTATTGGGATCTATTTAGTGAATGATATGAGCGGCTCCTACATGAACTTTCCAGCAGGGGAATGACTGGTTATTATAGAGTCACATCGGCTGTTTGTATTGGGATCTATTTAGTGAATGATATGAGCGGCTCCTACATGAACTTTCCAGCAGGGGAATGACTGGTTATTATAGAGTCACATCAGCTGTTTGTATTGGGATCTATTTACTGAATGATATGAGCGGCTCCTACATGAACTTTCCAGCAGGGGAATGACTGGTTATTATAGAGTCACATGGGCTGTTTGTATTGGGATCTATTTACTGACTGATATGAGCGGCTCCTACATGAACTTTCCAGCAGGGGAATGACTGGTTATTATAGAGTCACATCAGCTGTTTGTATTGGGATCTATTTACTGAATGATATGAGCGGCTCCTACATGAACTTTCCAGCAGGGGAATGACTGGTTATTATAGAGTCACATCGGCTGTTTGTATTGGGATCTATTTACTGACTGATATGAGCAGCTCCTACATGAACTTTCCAGCAGGGGAATGACTGGTTATTATAGAGTCACATCAGCTGTTTGTATTGGGATCTATTTACTGACTGATATGAGCGGCTCCTACATGAACTTTCCAGCAGGGGAATGACTGGTTATTATAGAGTCACATCAGCTGTTTGTATTGGGATCTATTTACTGACTGATATGAGCGGCTCCTACATGAACTTTCCAGCAGGGGAATGACTGGTTATTATAGAGTCACATCAGCTGTTTGTATTGGGATCTACTTACTGACTGATATGAGCGGCTCCTACATGAACTTTCCAGCAGGGGAATGACTGGTTATTATAGAGTCACATCAGCTGTTTGTATTGGGATCTATTTACTGACTGATATGAGCGGCTCCTACATGAACTTTCCAGCAGGGGAATGACTGGTTATTATAGAGTCACATCAGCTGTTTGTATTGGGATCTATTTACTGAATGATATGAGCGGCTCCTACATGAACTTTCCAGCAGGGGAATGACTGGTTATTATAGAGTCACATGGGCTGTTTGTATTGGGATCTATTTACTGACTGATATGAGCGGCTCCTACATGAACTTTCCAGCAGGGGAATGACTGGTTATTATAGAGTCACATCAGCTGTTTGTATTGGGATCTATTTACTGACTGATATGAGCGGCTCCTACATGAACTTTCCAGCAGGGGAATGACTGGTTATTATAGAGTCACATCAGCTGTTTGTATTGGGATCTATTTAGTGAATGATATGAGCGGCTCCTACATGAACTTTCCAGCAGGGGAATGACTGGTTATTATAGAGTCACATCGGCTGTTTGTATTGGGATCTATTTAGTGAATGATATGAGCGGCTCCTACATGAACTTTCCAGCAGGGGAATGACTGGTTATTATAGAGTCACATCAGCTGTTTGTATTGGGATCTATTTACTGAATGATATGAGCGGCTCCTACATGAACTTTCCAGCAGGGGAATGACTGGTTATTATAGAGTCACATGGGCTGTTTGTATTGGGATCTATTTACTGACTGATATGAGCGGCTCCTACATGAACTTTCCAGCAGGGGAATGACTGGTTATTATAGAGTCACATCAGCTGTTTGTATTGGGATCTATTTACTGAATGATATGAGCGGCTCCTACATGAACTTTCCAGCAGGGGAATGACTGGTTATTATAGAGTCACATCGGCTGTTTGTATTGGGATCTATTTACTGACTGATATGAGCAGCTCCTACATGAACTTTCCAGCAGGGGAATGACTGGTTATTATAGAGTCACATCAGCTGTTTGTATTGGGATCTATTTACTGACTGATATGAGCGGCTCCTACATGAACTTTCCAGCAGGGGAATGACTGGTTATTATAGAGTCACATCAGCTGTTTGTATTGGGATCTATTTACTGACTGATATGAGCGGCTCCTACATGAACTTTCCAGCAGGGGAATGACTGGTTATTATAGAGTCACATCAGCTGTTTGTATTGGGATCTACTTACTGACTGATATGAGCGGCTCCTACATGAACTTTCCAGCAGGGGAATGACTGGTTATTATAGAGTCACATCAGCTGTTTGTATTGGGATCTATTTACTGACTGATATGAGCGGCTCCTACATGAACTTTCCAGCAGGGGAATGACTGGTTATTATAGAGTCACATCAGCTGTTTGTATTGGGATCTATTTACTGACTGATATGAGCGGCTCCTGCATGAACTTTCCAGCAGGGGAATGACTGGTTATTATAGAGTCACATCAGCTGTTTGTATTGGGATCTATTTACTGACTGATATGAGCGGCTCCTACATGAACTTTCCAGCAGGGGAATGACTGGTTATTATAGAGTCACATCAGCTGTTTGTATTGGGATCTATTTACTGAATGATATGAGCGGCTCCTACATGAACTTTCCAGCAGGGGAATGACTGGTTATTATAGAGTCACATCAGCTGTTTGTATTGGGATCTATTTACTGACTGATATGAGCGGCTCCTACATGAACTTTCCAGCAGGGGAATGACTGGTTATTATAGAGTCACATCAGCTGTTTGTATTGGGATCTATTTACTGAATGATATGAGCGGCTCCTACATGAACTTTCCAGCAGGGGAATGACTGGTTATTATAGAGTCACATCAGCTGTTTGTATTGGGATCTATTTACTGACTGATATGAGCGGCTCCTACATGAACTTTCCAGCAGGGGAATGACTGGTTATTATAGAGTCACATCAGCTGTTTGTATTGGGATCTATTTACTGACTAATATGAGCGGCTCTTACATGAACTTTCCAGCAGGGGAATGACTGGTTATTATAGAGTCACATCGGCTGTTTGTATTGGGATCTATTTACTGAATGATATGAGCAGCTCCTACATGAACTTTCCAGCAGGGGAATGACTGGTTATTATAGAGTCACATCGGCTGTTTGTATTGGGATCTATTTACTGACTGATATGAGCGGCTCCTACATGAACTTTCCAGCAGGGGAATGACTGGTTATTATAGAGTCACATCGGCTGTTTGTATTGGGATCTATTTACTGAATGATATGAGCAGCTCCTACATGAACTTTCCAGCAGGGGAATGACTGGTTATTATAGAGTCACATCGGCTGTTTGTATTGGGATCTATTTACTGACTGATATGAGCGGCTCCTACATGAACTTTCCAGCAGGGGAATGACTGGTTATTATAGAGTCACATCGGCTGTTTGTATTGGGATCTATTTACTGACTGATATGAGCGGCTCCTACATGAACTTTCCAGCAGGGGAATGACCGGTTATTATAGAGTCACATGGGCTGTTTGTATTGGGATCTATTTACTGAATGATATGAGCGGCTCCTACATGAACTTTCCAGCAGGGGAATGACTGGTTATTATAGAGTCACATCAGCTGTTTGTATTGGGATCTATTTACTGACTGATATGAGCGGCTCCTACATGAACTTTCCAGCAGGGGAATGACTGGTTATTATAGAGTCACATCAGCTGTTTGTATTGGGATCTATTTACTGACTGATATGAGCGGCTCCTACATGAACTTTCCAGCAGGGGAATGACTGGTTATTATAGAGTCACATCGGCTGTTTGTATTGGGATCTATTTACTGAATGATATGAGCGACTCCTACATGAACTTTCCAGCAGGGGAATGACTGGTTATTATAGAGTCACATCAGCTGTTTGTATTGGGATCTATTTACTGACTGATATGAGCGGCTCCTACATGAACTTTCCAGCAGGGGAATGACTGGTCATTATAGAGTCACATCAGCTGTTTGTATTGGGATCTATTTACTGACTGATATGAGCGGCTCCTACATGAACTTTCCAGCAGGGGAATGACTGGTTATTATAGAGTCACATCAGCTGTTTGTATTGGGATCTATTTACTGACTGATATGAGCGGCTCCTACATGAACTTTCCAGCAGGGGAATGACTGGTTATTATAGAGTCACATCGGCTGTTTGTATTGGGATCTATTTACTGAATGATATGAGCGACTCCTACATGAACTTTCCAGCAGGGGAATGACTGGTTATTATAGAGTCACATCAGCTGTTTGTATTGGGATCTATTTACTGACTGATATGAGCGGCTCCTACATGAACTTTCCAGCAGGGGAATGACTGGTTATTATAGAGTCACATCAGCTGTTTGTATTGGGATCTACTTACTGACTGATATGAGCGGCTCCTACATGAACTTTCCAGCAGGGGAATGACTGGTCATTATAGAGTCACATCAGCTGTTTGTATTGGGATCTATTTACTGACTGATATGAGCGGCTCCTACATGAACTTTCCAGCAGGGGAATGACTGGTCATTATAGAGTCATATCAGCTGTTTGTATTGGGATCTATTTACTGACTGATATGAGCGGCTCCTACATGAACTTTCCAGCAGGGGAATGACTGGTCATTATAGAGTCACATCAGCTCTTTGTATTGGGATCTACTTACTGACTGATATGAGCGGCTCCTACATGAACTTTCCAGCAGGGGAATGACTGGTCATTATAGAGTCATATCAGCTGTTTGTATTGGGATCTATTTACTGACTGATATGAGCGGCTCCTACATGAACTTTCCAGCAGGGGAATGACTGGTTATTATAGAGTCACATCAGCTGTTTGTATTGGGATCTATTTACTGACTGATATGAGCGGCTCCTACATGAACTTTCCAGCAGGGGAATGACTGGTTATTATAGAGTCACATCAGCTGTTTGTATTGGGATCTATTTACTGACTGATATGAGCGGCTCCTACATGAACTTTCCAGCAGGGGAATGACTGGTTATTATTATTATGGCTAAAAATATTCCTGCAATGGGTCCTTAATGTTCAGTGGATTTTATCTAGAGGTACAATGTGGGTTCCAGCAGTTCATCCCCATCTCTCATACAAGGAAGGGAAAGCGCTCTGCAAGGTTTGGGCACATGGAACCCCTGGGTTTGGGGGTTTAGTAGTATTTTGTGCCTCTGTGTATTGCGGATTTGCCTCTAGTAATGGGGAGTGGAACGGTTGTGTAGAGGGGACTGGGGATGAGGAACTGGGGACCCCCTGGTTATACAATGAGCCCTTGGTGCTGCTATTCACACTGTGTGATGTGATGTTGCTAATGGTTCCCTGGCGCCGTGCCCCGTGCCGCTCCTCCTGCCTCCCCGTGGGACTCGGGCACCGCTGTTATGAGCGGGATGTGCTGCCTCTGTGTGTTTTGCTCTGAGGCACAAACAGCTCTAATGGGAGAGATCGGCTTCTGAACCTGCGAAGCGTCAGCTCTTGGGCACAACCCAGTATGGGCCTTCCCTGTACCCTCCAACCGGTAAGGAACCCGGCCTTCCCTGTACCCTCCAACCGGTAAGGAACCCCGGCCTTCCCTGTACTCTCCAACCGGTAAGGAACCCCGGCCTTCCCTGTACCCTCCAACCGGTAAGGAACCCCGGCCTTCCCTGTACCCTCCAACCGGTAAGGAACCCGGCCTTCCCTGTACCCTCCAACCGGTAAGGAACCCCGGCCTTCCCTGTACTCTCCAACCGGTAAGGAACCCCGGCCTTCCCTGTACCCTCCAACCGGTAAGGAACCCCGGCCTTCCCTGTACCCTCCAACCGGTAAGGAACCCCGCCCTTCCCTGTACCCTCCAACCGGTAAGGAACCCCGCCCTTCCCTGTACTCTCCAACCGGTAAGGAACCCCGGCCTTCCCTGTACCCTCCAACCGGTAAGGAACCCCGCCCTTCCCTGTACTCTCCAACCGGTAAGGAACCCCGGCCTTCCCTGTACCCTCCAACCGGTAAGGAACCCCGCCCTTCCCTGTACCCTCCAACCGGTAAGGAACCCGGCCTTCCCTGTACTCTCCAACCGGTAAGGAACCCCGGCCTTCCACCTCCCCATGTAGTAACAGGGACCATTCCCCTTAGAGCCTGTCTGCGCTCTCCCTTTTATCTATTCTGTATAAATGCTGTAAGGAGGACAGGGAACGACACACAGAAGGACTGAAATAATAATAATAATAATAATAACAATAATAATAATAACAATAATAATAACAATAATAATAACAATAATAATAACAATAATAACAATAATAATAACAAACGTTTGGTGGGAAATTGGGGCTCGAATCTAAAATGTCTTAAACCTGGATTTTGAGGGAGGAATATACTAATGTTCCCCCAGATCCACTGCATGTGACTAGTGAGTAGGTCTCTGCCCTCTGTGCCTTATCCTGCTCTCCTTTAGCAGCTCTTCTAACTGTCACCTTCCAGTTACTCAGCTCTTCTAACTGTCACCTTCCAGTTACTCAGCTCTTCTAACTGTCACCTTCCAGTTACTCAGCTCTTCTAACTGTCACCTTCCAGTTACTCAGCTCTTCTAACTGTCACCTTCCAGTTACTCAGCTCTTCTAACTGTCACCTTCCAGTTACTCAGCTCTTCTGTCACCTTCCAGTTACTCAGCTCTTCTAACTGTCACCTTCCAGTTCCTCAGCTCTTCTAACTGTCACCTTCCAGTTACTCAGCTCTTCTGTCACCTTCCAGTTACTCAGCTCTTCTGTCACCTTCCAGTTACTCAGCTCTTCTAACTCTCACCTTCCAGTTACTCAGCTCTTCTAACTGTCACCTTCCAGTTACTCAGCTCTTCTGTCATCTTCCCTTGTATGCAGACCATAGTAGAATGACCCAATGTGCCTGGGTTGTAGAGGGGCATTGTGTGCCCCCTAATGGTGGCACAGGTGTGGGACCTGTTATCCAGACTACTGTTAGTTCCACTTTGGGAGATGCACCAACCCTGGCACCATAACCACGTACCCCTCTCTAACAGCGACTGCTTTGGGGCATAGGTGCCCAGTTGCCCGTGTATTGGCCGAGCCAGAGAATGATTGGGCCATATTTCCATAGTAATTTGTAGGCAATATCCAACCAATCAGCCCACAATCTCATTGCTTTCAATAGCCCGGAGTTGGCCTCATGTGCATTGGGCGGTTCAGTGGTTGGGGGGGGGTTAGTACAAATCTGAAGTGATATAGAGGCCCAGATGGGATTTGCCTATGAATTGCCCCTGTATTACCTCGGCTCATCCCTACCCCCCCGGCACAGGCAGTACTGTTGGCTGCACACAGATGTCTCATTCACGGCTCGTTGCAGCCACAATCGATTCTCTCTGCTTCCCCGGCCGCTCTGCTCGGCGCCAGGAACACAAGCGGGCACAGCTCTGCCCTCATATATAGGGAATAATGCCAACCTGCCAGCCGCTTTCCCAGGCTTTACTCACTGGGTGATAGATATATTACATGCTGCCCTTATATATATATATATACATATATATATTCTATATCCCTATATACAGTGGTGTGAAAAACTATTTGCCCCCTTCCTGATTTCTTATTCTTTTGCATGTTTGTCACACTTAAATGTTTCTGCTCATCAAAAACCGTTAACTGTTAGTCAAAGATAACATAATTGAACACAAAATGCAGTTTTTAAATGAAGGTTTACGTTATTAAGGGAGAAAAAAAACTCCAAATCTACATGGCCCTGTGTGAAAAAGTGATTGCCCCCCTTGTTAAAAAATAACTTAACTGTGGTTTATCACACCTGAGTTCAATTTGTGTAGTCACCCCCAGGCCTGATTACTGCCACACCTGTTTCAATCAAGAAATCACTTAAATAGGAGCTACCTGACACAGAGAAGTAGCCCAAAAGCACCTCAAAAGCTACACATCATGCCAAGATCCAAAGAAATTCAGGAACAAATGAGAACAAAAGTAATTGAGATCTATCAGTCTGGTAAAGGTTATAAAGCCATTTCTAAAGCTTTGGGACTCCAGCGAACCACAGTGAGAGCCATTATCCACAAATGGCAAAAACATGGAACAGTGGTGAACCTTCCCAGGAGTGGCCGGCCGACCAAAATTACCCCAAGAGCGCAGAGACAACTCATCCGAGAGGCCCCAAAAGACCCCAGGACACCATCTAAAGAACTGCAGGCCTCACTTGCCTCAATTAAGGTCAGTGTTCACGACTCCACCATAAGAAAGAGACTGGGCAAAAACGGCCTGCATGGCAGATTTCCAAGGCGCAAACCACTTTTAAGCAAAAAGAACATGAAGGCTCGTCTCAATTTTGCTAAAAAAACATCTCAATGATTGCCAAGACTTTTGGGAAAATACCTTGTGGACCGACGAGACAAAAGTTGAACTTTTTGGAAGGTGCGTGTCCCGTTACATCTGGCGTAAAAGTAACACAGCATTTCAGAAAAAGAACATCATACCAACAGTAAAATATGGTGGTGGTAGTGTGATGGTCTGGGGTTGTTTTGCTGCTTCAGGACCTGGAAGGCTTGCTGTGATAGATGGAACCATGAATTCTACTGTCTACCAAAAAATCCTGAAGGAGAATGTCCGGCCATCTGTTCGTCAACTCAAGCTGAAGCGATCTTGGGTGCTGCAGCAGGACAATGACCCAAAACACACCAGCAAATCCACCTCTGAATGGCTGAAGAAAAACAAAATGAAGACTTTGGAGTGGCCTAGTCAAAGTCCTGACCTGAATCCTATTGAGATGTTGTGGCATGACCTTAAAAAGGCGGTTCATGCTAGAAAACCCTCAAATAAAGCTGAATTACAACAATTCTGCAAAGATGAGTGGGCCAAAATTCCTCCAGAGCGCTGTAAAAGACTCGTTGCAAGTTATCGCAAACGCTTGATTGCAGTTATTGCTGCTAAGGGTGGCCCAACCAGTTATTAGGTTCAGGGGGCAATTACTTTTTCACACAGGGCCATGTAGGTTTGGATTTTTTTTCTCCCTAAATAATAAAAACCCTCATTTAAAAACTGCATTTTGTGTTTACTTGTGTTATCTTTGACTAATAGTTACATGTGTTTGATGAGCAGAAACATTTTGTGTGACAAACATGCAAAAGAATAAGAAATCAGGAAGGGGGCAAATAGTTTTTCACACCACTGTATATATCCTATCCTTAAATATATATATATATATATCCTATCCTTATATATATATATATATATATATATATATATATATATATCCTATATCCTTATATATATATCCTATCCCTATATATACTATATATATAAATATATATCCTATATCCCTATATATATATATATCCTATATCCCTATATATATATATATCCTATATCCCTATATATATATCCTTATATATATCCTATCCCTATATATAAATCCTATCCCTATATATATATATCCTATCCCTATATATATATCCTTATATATATCCTATCCCTATATATAAATCCTATCCTTATATATATATCCTATCCCTATATATATATCCTATGCCTATATATATCCTATTCCTATACAGGTATGGGACCCCTTATCCGGAAACCCGTTATCCAGAAAGCTCCGAATTACGGAAAGCCTGTCTCCCATAGACTCCATTGTAATCAATTATTTCCAAATTTTAAAACTGATTTCTTTTTTCTTTGTAGTAATAAAACAGTGTCTTGTAACTGATCCCAATGCAAAACAGTCCTATTGGGTTTAATTAATGTTTTATTGATTTTTTAATAGACATAACGTATGGAGATCCAAATTATGGAAAAACCCCTTATCTGGAATACCCTTGGTCCCGTGCATTCTGGATAATGGGTCCTATACCTGTATATATATATATATATCCTATCCCTATACCCCCAGGAATATTTCTCACAGATCATATCTGTACTATAGCCCGCCCAGGAATACATAATATATATATATATATTCCTGAGGGGGATAGTAGGAGTATGAGTATGTATAGAGAGGAATTAGCTCTGCGCCAGATGCACCTACTGAAAGGAAAGTGAGATATGAGGGTGCGCAGACCTTCTCTTCTCTCTGCTCGGCCACATTCAATGGCAACTCAGCCAATGAGCGCGCGGGGTTAATCAGGGAGCCCAGTGGCCTCTATTCAACTCCCTGATACTGTCCTGGGGCTGCTGGGGAAGGAGACAGCCGTGCCCCCCCCTCCCTCTACCTTTCTATAGAGACGGCGACTGTCATTATCGGCCCATTGTTAGTGAGTGCGGAACAGCGGCTCCCAGCACAAAGCCCTTTCCAAGGCTTTCCAGATAAGGGGTCTTTCTGTAATTTGAATCACTATAGCTTAAAACTACAAAAATGTTCTTTCCCCCAATAAGGGGTAATTATATCTTAGTTGGGATCAAGTACAGGTACTGTTTTATTATTACAGAGAAAAGGGAATCATTTAACCATGAAATAAACCCAATAGGGCTGTTCTGCCCCCAATAAGGGGTAATTATATCTTAGTTGGGATCAAGTACAGGTACTGTTTTATTATTACAGAGAAAAGGGAATCATTTAACCATTAAATAAACCCAATAGGGCTGTTCTGCCCCAATAAGGGGTAATTATATCTTAGTTGGGATCAAGTACAGGTACTGTTTTATTATTACAGAGAAAAGGGAATCATTTAACCATGAAATAAACCCAATAGGGCTGTTCTGCCCCAATAAGGGGTAATTATATCTTAGTTGGGATCAAGTACAGGTACTGTTTTATTATTACAGAGAAAAGGGAATCATTTAACCATGAAATAAACCCAATAGGGCTGTTCTGCCCCAATAAGGGGTAATTATATCTTAGTTGGGATCAAGTACAGGTACTGTTTTATTATTACAGAGAAAAGGGAATCATTTAACCATTAAATAAACCCAATAGGGCTGTTCTGCCCCAATAAGGGGTAATTATATCTTAGTTGGGATCAAGTACAGGTACTGTTTTATTATTACAGAGAAAAGGGAATCATTTAACCATTAAATAAACCCAATAGGGCTGTTCTGCCCCCAATAAGGGGTAATTATATCTTAGTTGGGATCAAGTACAGGTACTGTTTTATTATTACAGAGAAAAGGGAATCATTTAACCATGAAATAAACCCAATAGGGCTGTTCTGCCCCCAATAAGGGGTAATTATATCTTAGTTGGGATCAAGTACAGGTACTGTTTTATTATTACAGAGAAAAGGGAATCATTTAACCATTAAATAAACCCAATAGGGCTGTTCTGCCCCCAATAAGGGGTAATTATATCTTAGTTGGGATCAAGTACAGGTACTGTTTTATTATTACAGAGAAAAGGGAATCATTTAACCATGAAATAAACCCAATAGGGCTGTTCTGCCCCAATAAGGGGTAATTATATCTTAGTTGGGATCAAGTACAGGTACTGTTTTATTATTACAGAGAAATGATTTTTAAAACATGTGAATTGTTTGATTAAAATACAGTCTATGGGAGATGGCCTGCCTATAATTTAGAGCTTTCTGGATAAAGGGTTTCAGGAAACAAATCCTATACCCGTATAATATTGATCTAGTGTTTTTCATTCCCCTCGGGCCCAAAGCCATGGAAAGATGGATCGTTAAGCAATAATCACCGGATCACACGCTAACATGTAAATAATATATATTGGGCCGTCGGTGTCCCTTTAAGGTGCTGGGCAGCGGAGTCGGAGCTGCAGAGGCGCCGGGGGGGGGGGCAGGAGAAACAATGGGGGGAACTAATGAAACCATAAATAAGAGCAGCGCCGGGAGAGACTGGGGGGGGGGATATACAGATTATACAGCTACTATATATCTATAGGTGCTGCTGCTCTTATATATCTATAAATATAGGGAATAGGTGTCTGGGTATTAACCCTTTCCTGGGCGGGGCCAGTGAGTCTCCAGGAACCTGTAATACAAATAGGAATTACATTGCAGTAGGCACTGGGGGTGCCGGCCCCTCGCTCTCTCCCACGGGGGCGTCTGAGCTCTCGCTGTTCCACAAATCCAATATTAGAGAGTAAATGAGATGAATGTCCCAGAGCAATGGGTTATTAGCTGCCATTTGTCTTCCTGTACAGTGATTGGCCCTCGGCAAGTACAGGGGGTTCTGGGTTCCGATTGGGTCGCTCCATGAGAACCAGCACAGATCAGTTTGTTAGGAACACAGAGTGATGGGTAACCATTTGGTACCCACGGCCAATCAGCTATTCCCACTCTTCCCAGAACCCAAGGTGTTAAGCGCAGAGACATCAGCATCCCGTCCCCTGATTGGCAGCAGCCCCCGGGGAGACCCTTATCATTGGCAGAGACTTCACTCCTTAATGGGCCTCTGGGTGTGAGAGCGTTCAGCGAGACCGTCCCCATCATCAATCTCCTGAGCGTTTATATATCAGTTCATCTCTCTGGGCTGCTCGGCAGAACCTTGTACCTGTCTATGGCGCCTATAGTAGCCTCGTGTCATTGTACTCAGTGCCTGGATCTCCCATCATTATCTCTGTATATTCAGCATGGGATCCCCTGTACCTGCCTATAGCGCCTGTAGTAGCCTCGTGTCATTGTACTCAGTGCCTGTATCTCCCATCATTATCTCTGTATATTCAGCCTGGGATCCCCTGTACCTGCCTATAGCGCCTGTAGTAGCCTCGTGTCATTGTACTCAGTGCCTGTATCTCCCATCATTATCTCTCTGTATATTCAGCCTGGGATCCCCTGTACCTGCCTATAGCGCCTGTAGTAGCCTCGTGTCATTGTACTCAGTGCCTGTATCTCCCATCATTATCTCTCTGTATATTCAGCCTGGGATCCCCTGTACCTGCCTATAGCGACTGTAGTAGCCTCGTGTCATTGTACTCAGTGCCTGTATCTCCCATCATTATCTCTGTATATTCAGCATGGGATCCCCTGTACCTGCCTATAGCGCCTGTAGTAGCCTCGTGTCATTGTACCCAGTGCCTGTATCTCCCATCATTATCTCTGTATATTCAGCCTGGGATCCCCTGTACCTGCCTATAGCGCCTGTAGCCTCGTGTCATTGTACTCAGTGCCTGTATCTCCCATCATTATCTCTGTATATTCAGCATGGGATCCCCTGTACCTGCCTATAGCGCCTGTAGTAGCCTCGTGTCATTGTACTCAGTGCCTGTATCTCCCATCATTATCTCTCTGTATATTCAGCATGGGATCCCCTGTACCTGCCTATAGCGCCTGTAGTAGCCTCGTGTCATTGTACTCAGTGCCTGTATCTCCCATCATTATCTCTCTGTATATTCAGCCTGGGATCCCCTGTACCTGCCTATAGCGCCTGTAGTAGCCTCGTGTCATTGTACTCAGTGCCTGTATCTCCCATCATTATCTCTCTGTATATTCAGCATGGGATCCCCTGTACCTGCCTATAGCGCCTGTAGTAGCCTCGTGTCATTGTACTCAGTGCCTGTATCTCCCATCATTATCTCTCTGTATATTCAGCCTGGGATCCCCTGTACCTGCCTATAGCGCCTGTAGCCTCGTGTCATTGTACTCAGTGCCTGTATCTCCCATCATTATCTCTCTGTATATTCAGCATGGGATCCCCTGTACCTGCCTATAGCGCCTGTAGCCTCGTGTCATTGTACTCAGTGCCTGTATCTCCCATCATTATCTCTCTGTATATTCAGCATGGGATCCCCTGTACCTGCCTATAGCGCCTGTAGTAGCCTCGTGTCATTGTACTCAGTGCCTGTATCTCCCATCATTATCTCTCTGTATATTCAGCATGGGATCCCCTGTACCTGCCTATAGCGCCTGTAGCCTCGTGTCATTGTACTCAGTGCCTGTATCTCCCATCATTATCTCTGTATATTCAGCATGGGATCCCCTGTACCTGCCTATAGCGCCTGTAGTAGCCTCGTGTCATTGTACTCAGTGCCTGTATCTCCCATCATTATCTCTCTGTATATTCAGCATGGGATCCCCTGTACCTGCCTATAGCGCCTGTAGCCTCGTGTCATTGTACTCAGTGCCTGTATCTCCCATCATTATCTCTGTATATTCAGCCTGGGATCCCCTGTACCTGCCTATAGCGCCTGTAGTAGCCTCGTGTCATTGTACTCAGTGCCTGTATCTCCCATCATTATCTCTCTGTATATTCAGCATGGGATCCCCTGTACCTGCCTATAGCGCCTGTAGTAGCCTCGTGTCATTGTACTCAGTGCCTGTATCTCCCATCATTATCTCTCTGTATATTCAGCCTGGGATCCCCTGTACCTGCCTATAGCGCCTGTAGTAGCCTCGTGTCATTGTACTCAGTGCCTGTATCTCCCATCATTATCTCTCTGTATATTCAGCATGGGATCCCCTGTACCTGCCTATAGCGCCTGTAGTAGCCTCGTGTCATTGTACTCAGTGCCTGTATCTCCCATCATTATCTCTCTGTATATTCAGCATGGGATCCCCTGTACCTGCCTATAGCGCCTGTAGTAGCCTCGTGTCATTGTACTCAGTGCCTGTATCTCCCATCATTATCTCTCTGTATATTCAGCCTGGGATCCCCTGTACCTGCCTATAGCGCCTGTAGTAGCCTCGTGTCATTGTACTCAGTGCCTGTATCTCCCATCATTATCTCTCTGTATATTCAGCCTGGGATCCCCTGTACCTGCCTATAGCGCCTGTAGTAGCCTCGTGTCATTGTACTCAGTGCCTGTATCTCCCATCATTATCTCTGTATATTCAGCATGGGATCCCCTGTACCTGCCTATAGCGCCTGTAGTAGCCTCGTGTCATTGTACCCAGTGCCTGTATCTCCCATCATTATCTCTGTATATTCAGCCTGGGATCCCCTGTACCTGCCTATAGCGCCTGTAGTAGCCTCGTGTCATTGTACTCAGTGCCTCTATCTCCCATCATTATCTCTGTATATTCAGCCTGGGATCCCCTGTACCTGCCTATAGCGCCTGTAGTAGCCTCGTGTCATTGTACTCAGTGCCTGTATCTCCCATCATTATCTCTGTATATTCAGCCTGGGATCCCCTGTACCTGCCTATAGCGCCTGTAGTAGCCTCGTGTCATTGTACTCAGTGCCTGTATCTCCCATCATTATCTCTCTGTATATTCAGCATGGGATCCCCTGTACCTGCCTATAGCGCCTGTAGTAGCCTCGTGTCATTGTACTCAGTGCCTGTATCTCCCATCATTATCTCTGTATATTCAGCATGGGATCCCCTGTACCTGCCTATAGCGCCTGTAGTAGCCTCGTGTCATTGTACTCAGTGCCTGTATCTCCCATCATTATCTCTCTGTATATTCAGCATGGGATCCCCTGTACCTGCTTATAGCGCCTGTAGTAGCCTCGTGTCATTGTACTCAGTGCCTGTATCTCCCATCATTATCTCTGTATATTCAGCCTGGGATCCCCTGTACCTGCCTATAGCGCCTGTAGTAGCCTCGTGTCATTGTACTCAGTGCCTGTATCTCCCATCATTATCTCTGTATATTCAGCATGGGATCCCCTGTACCTGCCTATAGCGCCTGTAGTAGCCTCGTGTCATTGTACTCAGTGCCTGTATCTCCCATCATTATCTCTCTGTATATTCAGCCTGGGATCCCCTGTACCTGCCTATAGCGCCTGTAGCCTCGTGTCATTGTACTCAGTGCCTGTATCTCCCATCATTATCTCTGTATATTCAGCATGGGATCCCCTGTACCTGCCTATAGCGCCTGTAGTAGCCTCGTGTCATTGTACTCAGTGCCTGTATCTCCCATCATTATCTCTGTATATTCAGCCTGGGATCCCCTGTACCTGCCTATAGCGCCTGTAGTAGCCTCGTGTCATTGTACTCAGTGCCTGTATCTCCCATCATTATCTCTGTATATTCAGCATGGGATCCCCTGTACCTGCCTATAGCGCCTGTAGTAGCCTCGTGTCATTGTACTCAGTGCCTGTATCTCCCATCATTATCTCTCTGTATATTCAGCCTGGGATCCCCTGTACCTGCCTATAGCGCCTGTAGCCTCGTGTCATTGTACTCAGTGCCTGTATCTCCCATCATTATCTCTGTATATTCAGCCTGGGATCCCCTGTACCTGCCTATAGCGCCTGTAGTAGCCTCGTGTCATTGTACTCAGTGCCTGTATCTCCCATCATTATCTCTGTATATTCAGCCTGGGATCCCCTGTACCTGCCTATAGCGCCTGTAGTAGCCTCGTGTCATTGTACTCAGTGCCTGTATCTCCCATCATTATCTCTGTATATTCAGCCTGGGATCCCCTGTACCTGCCTATAGCGCCTGTAGTAGCCTCGTGTCATTGTACTCAGTGCCTGTATCTCCCATCATTATCTCTGTATATTCAGCAGGGGATCCCCTGTACCTGCCTATAGCGCTGTTATATTAATGCTCTTATCTCATTGGTTGTTGCTGTGTCTCCCGCAGGTCCTGTCTCTGGGGGCGGATGTGCTGCCGGAGTACAAGTTGCAGGCCCCCCGTATACACAAATGGACCATACTCCATTACAGCCCATTTAAAGCCGTCTGGGATTGGCTGATCCTGCTGCTGGTTATCTACACGGCCATCTTTACCCCGTACTCTGCTGCTTTCCTATTGGGCGACCAGGAGGAGGCGGAGAATGAGCAGTGTGGCTACTCCTGCAACCCGCTGAGTGTGGTGGATCTGATAGTCGATATTATGTTTATTATCGATATTCTGATCAACTTCCGAACCACCTACGTCAACACCAATGAGGAGGTAGTGAGCCACCCGGGGAAGATTGCCATCCACTACTTCAAGGGCTGGTTCCTTATCGACATGGTCGCCGCCATTCCCTTCGATCTACTCATATTTGGCTCTGGGTCGGAGGAGGTAAGTGATCCGGCGAAGCTTTATTGTCTCTATGTCACTGGCTGCTCCTCGTACTCACACCCCCGCTTATTGTAACGACTGTCTCTCTGTGGGTCCCCTGTCTCTTCCTACGTTACTGGTACTGGGAGGGATCCCACTCAGATATTACTGGTACTGGGAGGGATCCCGCTCAGATATTACTGGTACTGGGAGGGATCCCGCTCAGATATTACTGGTACTGGGAGGGATCCCGCTCAGATATTACTGGTACTGGGAGGGATCCCGCTCAGATATTACTGGTACTGGGAGGGATCCCGCTCAGATATTACTGGTACTGGGAGGGATCCCACTCAGATATTACTGGTACTGGGAGGGATCCCGCTCAGATATTACTGGTACTGGGAGGGATCCCGCTCCGATATTACTGGTACTGGGAGGGATCCCGCTCAGATATTACTGGTACTGGGAGGGATCCCGCTCAGATATTACTGGTACTGGGAGGGATCCCGCTCAGATATTACTGGTACTGGGAGGGATCCCGCTCAGATATTACTGGTACTGGGAGGGATCCCGCTCAGATATTACTGGTACTGGGAGGGATCCCGCTCAGATATTACTGGTACTGGGAGGGATCCCGCTCAGATATTACTGGTACTGGGAGGGATCCCGCTCAGATATTACTGGTACTGGGAGGGATCCCACTCAGATATTACTGGTACTGGGAGGGATCCCGCTCAGATATTACTGGTACTGGGAGGGATCCCACTCAGATATTACTGGTACTGAGAGGGATCCCGCTCAGATATTACTGGTACTGGGAGGAATCCCGCTCAGATATTACTGGTACAGGGGAGGGATCCCGCTCAGATATTACTGGTACTGGGAGGGATCCCGCTCAGATATTACTGGTACTGTGAGGGATCCCGCTCAGATATTACTGGTACTGGGAGGGATCCCGCTCAGATATTACTGGTACTGGGAGGGATCCCGCTCAGATATTACTGGTACTGGGAGGGATCCCGCTCAGATATTACTGGTACTGGGAGGGATCCCACTCAGATATTACTGGTACTGGGAGGGATCCCGCTCAGATATTACTGGTACTGGGAGGAATCCCGCTCAGATATTACTGGTACAGGGGAGGGATCCCGCTCAGATATTACTGGTACTGGGAGGGATCCCGCTCAGATATTACTGGTACTGGGAGGAATCCCGCTCAGTTATTACTGGTACAGGGGAGGGATCCCGCTCAGATATTACTGGTACAGGGAGGGATCCCGCTCAGATATTACTGGTACAGACAGTTACAGGGGAGGGATCCCGCTCAGATATTACTGGTACAGGGGAGGGATCCCGCTCAGATATTACTGGTACAGGGAGGGATCCCGCTCAGATATTACTGGTACAGCCAGTTACAGGGGAGGGATCCCGCTCAGATATTACTGGTACAGGGGAGGGATCCCGCTCAGATATTACTGGTACAGGGGAGGGATCCCGCTCAGATATTACTGGTACAGAGGAGGGATCCCGCTCAGATATTACTGGTACAGGGAGGGATCCCGCTCAGATATTACTGGTACAGACAGTTACAGGGGAGGGATCCCGCTCAGATATTATTGGTACAGCCAGTTACAGGGGAGGGATCCCGCTCAGATATTACTGGTACAGAGGAGGGATCCCGCTCAGATATTACTGGTACAGGGAGGGATCCCGCTCAGATATTACTGGTACAGACAGTTACAGGGGAGGGATCCCGCTCAGATATTACTGGTACAGCCAGTTACA
The DNA here is from genome assembly GCF_000004195.4 of Xenopus tropicalis. NCBI lineage: Eukaryota > Metazoa > Chordata > Amphibia > Anura > Pipidae > Xenopus > Xenopus tropicalis. Next base: position 1,707,728 of record NC_030682.2, read on the forward strand.
GGGGAGGGATCCCGCTCAGATATTACTGGTACAGACAGTTACAGGGGAGGGATCCCGCTCAGATATTACTGGTACAGACAGTTACAGGGGAGGGATCCCGCTCAGATATTACTGGTACAGACAGTTACAGGGGAGGGATCCCGCTCAGATATTACTGGTACAGACAGTTACAGGGGAGGGATCCCGCTCAGATATTACTGGTACAGACAGTTACAGGGGAGGGATCCCGCTCAGATATTACTGGTACAGCCAGTTACAGGGGAGGGATCCCGCTCAGATATTACTGGTACAGACAGTTACAGGGGAGGGATCACGCTCAGATATTACTGGTACAGACAGTTACAGGGGAGGGATCCCGCTCAGATATTACTGGTACAGACAGTTACAGGGGAGGGATCCCGCTCAGATATTACTGGTACAGGCAGTTACAGGGGAGGGATCCCGCTCAGATATTACTGGTACAGACAGTTACAGGGGAGGGATCCCGCTCAGATATTACTGGTACAGACAGTTACAGGGGAGGGATCCCGCTCAGATATTACTGGTACAGACAGTTACAGGGGAGGGATCCCGCTCAGATATTACTGGTACAGACAGTTACAGGGGAGGGATCCCGCTCAGATATTACTGGTACAGACAGTTACAGGGGAGGGATCCCGCTCAGATATTACTGGTACAGACAGTTACAGGGGAGGGATCCCGCTCAGATATTACTGGTACAGACAGTTACAGGGGAGGGATCCCACTCAGATATTAGTGGTACAGGGGAGGGATCCCGCTCAGATATTACTGGTACAGACAGTTACAGGGGAGGGATCCCGCTCAGATATTACTGGTACAGACAATTACAGGGGAGGGATCCCGCTCAGATATTACTGGTACAGACAGTTACAGGGGAGGGATCCCACTCAGATATTAGTGGTACAGGGGAGGGATCCCGCTCAGATATTACTGGTACAGACAGTTACAGGGGAGGGATCCCGCTCAGATATTACTGGTACAGACAGTTACAGGGGAGGGATCCCGCTCAGATATTACTGGTACAGACAGTTACAGGGGAGGGATCCCGCTCAGATATTACTGGTACAGACAGTTACAGGGGAGGGATCCCGCTCAGATATTACTGTATAAGAATGGAGGTTTATTAGTGAATTCTTATATTTATGGAAAGATAAATGGATTTTCTGGAATATTCTCAGCTGAAAGTAATATGATTTGAGACCAATCACAGTTCAGTACTTAGTGGGATCTCCCTTGCACGTTACTTACAGTCCAGCCGGCTGATATATATGGAATAAACATCTTTTATCCGGTTTTGTCTTTGATCCATTTATGTTTCTCATTCTGAGGGATTAAGCTGTAAGAATATCTCAGGTTTAATGGTGCAGATGTGCCGGGAGCCGCTCAGGATTGGGTTTGGAATTGGGAGTTTGGGAATAGGAGACGTTTTCTGCTGAGTCTCATGAAACTGACAGTTGTGCGGCGGCAGCTCCAGTGCATTTGGTTGCACTACCCCCTGGTGGCAGCAGTGTGTAACTACTCAGCATCCCGTTACCCAAGCACAGACAGCTGAGGCCCTGGTTGTAAGAAATGAATCTAAGGGTGTGCAGGCCGAGGGCTCACTATAGATCCCATGGACCTTGGTCGGATGTTCTTTCTATTGCTCCATAAATACAGATAGAACCCGTGTTATAGATGGAACATTCCTTCCCATATAAGATGGACCATTGATGCATCAATAAAGTCAACTCCATCTGTAGAAACAACGGCACGTGGGCCATAGAAACAGCTGCCATGGTGGCAAGTTAGTGGGGAATGGAGGGGCACAAGAGGTCTCACATTTGGGCCTTGGGATTCCAGTAGAGACCCTGGTATTATAGGGTGTAATGGTTCCCATTATCTCTACCCCTGAGGCTCAAAATCCTGGGCCCGTGAGAGATATTTCCCAATTCCACCAACCTCATTATCCCGAATGTCTCATATTTAATAAAAAAGTCGTACTATGAGAAAAGTCATAAAAAACTTGACTTCTTCGAAACATTTCTACGAAATCGAGATATTTGGACAAAACCCAGGGAAATCTCTAAGAAACAACGTCAAGGGAAGGGACCTTCACCATTGACTTTTACATGAACTTGGCAAGTGTCATCTGCTGAATTGTCCAATTCAAATTTTTAACCGTTTAGATGCATAGTAGATATCAGAATTTTTTTTATCAAAAACTGCTTTGCCCGATCTATTAAAGAGTGGGTGTTGGTGGCCGGGGGGTGGGGGGGGGGGACTGTTGAGTCTGCTGTACCTGTGGCCATCGGATCAGTGTTGTTTGGGTATGTTATCTGATTGTATTTGGTTGGTGTCCGTCCCTGTCTAAGCCTTGCTGAGTATTGGTGTCCTGCTTTGGCCAGAGTTGCATGTCCGGCCCGGTGTGACCATGCAGTGATTGGCTCCTCACTTCACCTGCTGCTTCACGCTGTCATGTACAGAATTAGGGTGCTGGTGGAGGTGGGCTACACGTTCTCTACAACAAGACCTGGTGTGACCTGCTCATTAGCTGGCGTAATACTGTGAGGGTGAGTCTAGAACCCAACCTCCTTCTAAGGCCATTGCAAGAGTAGTCCTTCTCCCTGGCAACCCAACTCCTACAGTGCCCTAGGTGATGTATACTGTGAAACTAATATGTGCCACATACCACCAACCTACCAACAAAGTGCTAGATGGGCTGATGGTGTAAGAAAGACAAGTTATGAATAGTTGGGAGATAATAGAATGGAAGGCAGTTGGGGAGGTCACAAAGATCATTACTGCCTAGTGACCCGAGATGCTGAGGGACAAGGTGGGCTTCTTGAGTCCATACCATTAATAAAGGTCTTCTGGCTCAGAGGCAAAAAGGCAGGTTTCATTATAGATGTGGATTTTGTGCCACAAATGTATTTGTAACTTTCCCAACTCTACCAAAAGTTAAAGGGTAAGTTAGACCAAGTGTTTCTAAGCACTTAATGTAAAGAAACACAGACCTCAGAGGCAAAGGGTAGGACACCTTATTAGCTTTGCCAAGCAATATTGTTTGGATAATATATCTCTGAATCCACAAATACCCTACTTTCTGAAGTACAAGTCACATGACTATGTACAGAAACAGCCATCGTCCCCTATAGTCGGCCATTTAGGGTCAAAGAAGCTCTCAACCATGGCCCTTATAATGGGACGTTTGATGTGCATTGTGGGAGTCCAATTGTTCATTGCCATATATATATATATATAATGATAGAATGGAGGGCACCATTTGAATTTATTGGATTGGATACAACTAGAGATCTGTAGATGGGGGCCCCAAAAGAGAAGAAAAGGGTGGGGGATAAGGCAAGAGGCTTAGAATGGGGTTGGAGATAAGATATGAACTAATGACATCATATATGACTGGCACCCAGTCTTAGACCCTCCTTTCAGGGCTTTAGAACCTCCATTCAGGGCCTTAGAACCCCCATTAAGAATCTTAGAATCTCCATTCAGGGCCTTAGAACCTCCATTCAGAGCCTTAGAACCTCCATTCAGGGCCTTAGAACCTCCATTCAGAGCCTTAGAACCTCCATTCAGGGCCTTAGAACCTCCATTTAGATGGGTGACAGTGAGACGTGGAGATCATGTGCTTGTGTGTGTAACCTGCTGAGGCTCTTGGTGAATAAAATGTTTGTCTTTTAAGATAAAGAGACCTGACGAAGGAGCAAACAAAGAGGTAAAGTATCAGTGGTTGGTTTGTTTATTGGGGTAAAATCCAGGGGCTGGGTTGGGTGAGGGAGTTGCTCTTTAGCATAAGGACTTCTTTTCTATTCTAGAGTATTTCTTATCAAAACACCAGGCACAATCAGGTAGCCTCTAACTCACCACAGATATTGGTCTGATGATGAAATCCATGAAAACACATTAGTATATACCACGGAGGGTTCCATGTGGTGCAACAATGTTCTACAGCTAATGGAACGCAGTGATATGATGATCACCCATCACCTAGAGCAAGGAGTGATTAATGTAACACAGTGTGGAGATCATTGAGGGCTTGTGTATGGAGCAAGTACAATTAGTCTTCAGTGTTCTAGAGCAAGGAGGGTTCAAGCAGCACAGTAACAATCATCAATATTTATAGGAGAGCAATATGAGAACCAGAAATGTTCTAGAGAAAGTCATATTACACAGAAATTCATAATACTCCAAGAAAAAGGAGGCATTTCTATAACACAGTAACAAGGTAACTATCAATGTTGGAACCTTTCACAGAACACAGGATGACCGTGGGCAGATTGTGACCCACAAAATCATTTTTATAGTCCAAGTCTGCTCAAGAGCATGGATCCTGCTCAAGAGCTTCACAGACTTTGTTGTATTGTAGAATTGTTTTAATATAATCCATCTCTTAAGCAAGAGAGCAAGAATAAGGTAACCAGTAATAACGATCCGTGTTCTAGAGTAGGAAAGGATTCTTATACCACAGTGTGATCTGTTATGGATCTTTGTATTTCTTACATAAATCCTAACATGATCTAGAACATTGATGGACTCCTATGAAGATAGTCATCAGTGTTCTGGAGCAAGGAGGGTTTTCTGTAGCCCAGTGTAGAGATAACCAGCAATGTTCCAATACATGGAAGGGTTGCGCCCTGTAATACAGAGCAAAATATTAACTAGGGGGTGTGTTTTATTGACAAGAACTTAAAGAGAATTCAGCAATAAACTAGAGATGAGTGACCATTGTGCTACAACGTCTACTACTTCATCCTCCAGCACAGTGGTCATTCTTCTCTAGAACATGAAGACAACCCAAGATCTGGGTACTAGGTCTTTATAGATGTCACAATTAAAAATGATTTACTTAAGATGGAGTCTACAGGAGAGAGACTTCTGGATACGGCATCCCATATTTCTACTGGTTATTCCTACACTCATCCTTGAGTTCTAATTCTCCATAATGTGCCTTTGGTCTATTCTGTTTCTGACTGAGTGGAAATTAGATGTACAATAGGAATTGGTCAGTAATGTACCATGAGAGGAAGAGTCATCATTGTTCTACAGACAATATGATCATGGCTGGAGCCCTAAACCCCCACAAAATAACAATATATTTTAATACCTGTATCAACCTTTGTACAATTGGAGCCAGACCTTGGTAATGATTGTGGAGCAATTTTATTTTTGGACCTTACATGGCCACAAAGATGGTAATTTTGGGGATATCTAGCATATCATCTGATCCCCCTTATGTGGCCACAAAGATGGCAATTTTGGGGATATCCAGCATATTATCTGAACCCCTTTTTGTGGCCACAAAGATGGCAATTTTGGGGATATCCAGTATATCATCTGAACCCCCTTTTGTGGCCACAAAGATGGCAATTTTGGGCATATCCAGCATAGCATCTGAACCCCCTTTTGTGGCCACAAAGATGGCAATTTTGGGGATATCCAGCATAGCATCTGAACCCCCTTTTGTGGCCACAAAGATGGCAATTTTGGGGATATCTAGCATATCATCTGATCCCCCTTATGTGGCCACAAAGATGGCAATTTTGGGGATATCCAGCATAGCATCTGAACCCCCTTTTGTGGCCACAAAGATGGCAATTTTGGGGATATCCAGCATAGCATCTGAACCCCCTTTTGTGGCCACAAAGATGGCAATTTTAGGGATATCCAGCATAACATCTGAACCCCCTTTTGTGACCACAAAGATGGCAATTTTAGGGATATCCAGCATAACATCTGAACCCCCTTTTGTGGCCACAAAGATGGCAATTTTGGGGATATCTAGCATAGCATCTGAACCCCCTTATGTGGCCACAAAGATGGCAATTTTGGGTCTATCCAGCATATCGTCTGTACCCATCATCATTTGAGTATCAATATGGTCCCACACTTGGCTTCCGTTGGCCCTTCCCTATGCAAGTTGGACTTTTTGGTGAACCTTCTGGTTTGTTATTAATCACATGTAACCACTGATCCTCTGTGTGTGTTTATGAGCCCATGTCCCACCAAAGCCAGTGTGTATTTGTAGAAAGAACTTTGATTGGGCTCCGCCGGTAAGATACAGAGTCATGTAGGTATCAGAGGAATATCGCCTTCTCTTATTTAATTCAGCTGTAACTTCTGTCTCTTCTTCGTTGTTCATTTCCTTCACCCTCTTTCTGACCTGCTGCTCTTATCTCTTTCCTGTTGATTTTGTTTACTCACAGACCACAACTCTGATTGGTCTTTTGAAAACTGCCCGCCTCCTGCGCTTGGTACGAGTGGCCCGCAAGCTGGACCGCTACTCTGAGTATGGCGCAGCCGTTCTCTTTCTTCTCATGTGCACGTTTGCTCTCATCGCTCACTGGTTGGCTTGCATCTGGTACGCCATTGGCAACATGGAGCACTATGACCAGGAGTATCGTCCTATTGGTTGGCTGTACTCCTTGGGCATCCAGATCATGAAGCCCTACAACAGCACCAATGCAAAGTCTGGCCCTTCCATCAATGACAAGTATGTGACTGCTCTCTACTTCACCTTCAGCAGCCTGACCAGCGTGGGGTTTGGAAACGTGTCCCCAAATACAAACTCTGAGAAGATCTTCTCCATCTGTGTCATGCTGATTGGATGTGAGTACACTGGGGGTTACTGCTCAGCCCAATGCCCAGATGGCACCGATTGGTCTTCTGTATGTCCATCTGTACCAAGCTGTCTATTAAACATCTCGGTGTGGGGGTTTTAGCTGCATCTTGTGCCCTGTGTGAATTCTAGGCCAGGGGTAGATAATTCTGTTTTTGTAGAAACATAAAAATCTGTAGTTCCCAGATAATCTTCCCAAGAACTTGAACTGTATGTTCCTGACAGTGTTGCCTCTTTCTGTGATGGTAACCTGGTGGGGTAGGAACCGCTCATACTGTATTGGGTCTTCTTTCCAAAGGGTAACTTGGGGAAAGGCTTTCTAGCAAAGACACTTGGCGTCAGCTAGATATAGGCCAATGAAAACAGAGTACTACTGCAGTGTCCAGTAGGGAGTGTTGGTGTTCCCATAGGTCACTGGTAACTCAAGTGCCCTAATGCCTCAATAAACAGCCACTGCAGTAATACTATATCACACCCCTAGTCTTGGCAGATCCAATCAGTTCAGTAGCCCCATCATTGGCTAACCACCACCACCATATAGATTCCTAGCTCTCATTCTGGGAATGTCCAAACCCCTATGTATTGCAACTTGCTCAGGCCTAACCCTAATACACCGAAACTTTTTTATTCTACTTAAACAGCCATTGCTTTGCTCTTAGCTTAGGGAAAGTGATTTAGACAAAATACTAGTCCGACCTGCCATGCAGACAGTGATATTTTATAATCCTGCCCTGTTAGAGGGTATTTAGACCTTACATTCTAGAGTTGGAACCTTCTGGTCTGTCCCATGAGTTCACCTACTGCTAGAGGTAAAGGTTTAGTTCATTGTTACCAATGCCAGACCCAATACTCCTATACTCCATATACAAAGAGTTAAACTAACTGTATCTGCTCAGCAGCCTTATGCCTCTCATCTGGTATGGGCACGGAAGGAAATATTGGGAGAAGAAGCTGGGATGGGCACGGAAGGAAATATTGGGAGATAAGCTGGGATGGGCATGGAAGGAAACATTGGGAGAGAAGAAGCTGGGATGGGCAGGGAAGGAAACATTGGGAGAGAAGAACCTGGGATGGGCACGGAAGGAAACATTGGGAGAGAAGAAGCTGGGATGGGCACAGAAGGAAACATTGGGAGAGAAGAAGCTGGGATGGGCAGGGAAGGAAACATTGGGAGAGAAGAAGATGGGATGGGGAGGGAAGGAAACATTGGGAGAGAAGAAGCTGGGATGGGCACAGAAGGAAACATTGGGAGAGAAGAAGCTGGGATGGGCACGAAAGGAAACATTGGGAGAGAAGAAGCTGGGATGGGCACAGAAGGAAACATTGGGAGAGAAGAAGCTGGGATGGGCACGGAAGGAAACATTGGGAGAGAAGAAGCTGGGATGGGCACGGAAGGAAACATTGGGAGAGAAGAAGCTGGGATGGGCAGGGAAGGAAACATTGGGAGAGAAGAAGCTGGGATGGGCAGGGAAGGAAACATTGGGAGAGAAGAAGCTGGGATGGGCAGGGAAGGAAACATTGGGAGAGAAGAAGCTGGGATGGGCACAGAAGGAAACATTGGGAGAGAAGAAGCTGGGATGGGCACGGAAGGAAACATTGGGAGAGAAGAAGCTGGGATGGGCACAGAAGGAAACATTTGGAGAGAAGAAGCTGGGATGGGCACGGAAGGAAACATTGGGAGAGAAGAAGCTGGGATGGGCAGGGAAGAAAACATTGGGAGAGAAGAAGCTGGGACGGGCACGGAAGGAAATATTGCGAGAGAAGAAGCTGGGATGGGCACGGAAGGAAACATTGGGAGAGAAGAAGCTGGGATGGGCAGGGAAGGAAACATTGGGAGAGAAGAAGCTGGGATGGGCACGGAAGGAAACATTGGGAGAGAAGAAGCTGGGATGGGCACAGAAGGAAACATTGGGAGAGAAGAAGCTGGGATGGGCAGGGAAGGAAACATTGGGAGAGAAGAAGCTGGGATGGGCACGGAAGGAAACATTGGGAGAGAAGAAGCTGGGATGGGCACGGAAGGAAACATTGGGAGAGAAGAAGCTGGGATGGGCAGGGAAGGAAACATTGGGAGAGAAGAAGCTGGGATGGGCACGGAAGGAAACATTGGGAGAGAAGAAGCTGGGATGGGCAGGGAAGAAAACATTGGGAGAGAAGAAGCTGGGATGGGCACGGATGGAAATATTGGGAGAGAAGAAGCTGGGATGGGCACAGAAGGAAACATTTGGAGAGAAGAAGCTGGGATGGGCACGGAAGGAAACATTGGGAGAGAAGAAGCTGGGATGGGCACGGATGGAAATATTGGGAGAGAAGAAGCTGGGATGGGCAGGGAAGGAAACATTGGGAGAGAAGAAGCTGGGATGGGCAGGGAAGAAAACATTGGGAGAGAAGAAGCTGGGATGGGCACGGATGGAAATATTGGGAGAGAAGAAGCTGGGATGGGCACAGAAGGAAACATTTGGAGAGAAGAAGCTGGGATGGGCACGGAAGGAAACATTGGGAGAGAAGAAGCTGGGATGGGCACGGATGGAAATATTGGGAGAGAAGAAGCTGGGATGGGCAGGGAAGGAAACATTGGGAGAGAAGAAGCTGGGATGGGCACGGATGGAAATATTGGGAGAGAAGAAGCTAGGATGGGCAGGGAAGGAAACATTGGGAGAGAAGAAGCTGGGGTGGGCACGGAAGGAAACATTGGGTGAGAAGAAGCTGGGATGGGCACGGATGGAAATATTGGGAGAGAAGAAGCTGTTGAAGCCATGATCTCCTACTCTCTTCACTCTAACCCAATCAGATCCTTTTCTTTCACCTTCTGTACAGCGCTCATGTACGCCAGTATTTTTGGGAATGTGTCGGCAATCATCCAGCGTTTGTACTCTGGGACAGCAAGGTACCACACTCAAATGCTGCGTGTTAGAGAGTTCATCCGTTTCCATCAGATCCCAAACCCTCTCCGCCAGCGCCTGGAGGAATATTTCCAGCACGCCTGGTCATATACCAACGGCATCGACATGAACGCAGTGAGCTGAGCTTTTGTTCCCCTTTACTTTATTCTTCCATTCTCTGCTTCTACAGAAGTTGCCACATGTATTTCTCTGTTCTACACAATCCTTTTCCCCTTTGTTCTGTTTAATGTCCCACCATCTCACCAACCTATAACATACCTCCTTTCTTTTTATCTGGTGAAGGTTTTGAAGGGGTTTCCCGAGTGCCTTCAGGCTGATATCTGTCTGCACCTAAATCGAAGCCTTCTGCAGAACTGCAAGCCATTCAAGGGTGCCACCAAAGGTTGTCTTCGGGCTCTTGCCATGAAATTCAAGACCACCCATGCTCCTCCTGGTGACACCCTGGTCCATGCTGGCGATGTGCTCACTGCTGTCTACTTTCTGTCCCGTGGATCCATAGAAATCTTGCGTGGGGATGTAGTGGTGGCCATTCTAGGTAATGTCATGAACTTGCCTTCTGGCACAACAAGTTCTAACAATTAATTTATATTTCCTTCCTGTATATCTCTCATTCCTTTCCCCCTTTTGTCTAGTCCCCGTCACAGTTAGTATTCACCCACCCTCTCCCCCTTTTACCCAGAACAACTCTCAAGCCAATCTCTTATTGTCCCCATAGGGATTGTCTTCTTCTCAAACTATTTATTGCACCAACACATTTGCAGCCTCTTATGTAATGCCTCTCTGTTATCATCTGTTGTACTGCAGGTAAAAATGATATTTTTGGAGAACCTATAAATCTCTATGCCCGGCCTGGAAAATCGAATGCAGATGTGCGAGCCTTGACCTACTGTGACCTCCACAAGATTCATCGGGAAGACTTGCTGGAAGTGCTAGACATGTATCCCGAATTCTCTGACTACTTCTGGTCCAGCCTGGAGATCACATTTAATCTGCGAGATGTGAGTGGATTTTGGTGCCATAGACAGTGTGTAGCTGTAGGGCCACCAACCAGTCCAGGAGGAATCTGAATAAGTTAATTGGTCTGTGCCTGCAGTGTAGTCCTCTATAGCAGAGACGCCCAGACTTCTATATTTTTTGGGTAGTTCTTCCAAGCTTTTACCCTCTGGCTACAGTGGGGGGAAATTCAGAAATGTTCTCAGTAGATAGAGCAGTAGAGGGATAATAAATAGGTGGGAATGTGGATATTAGATTAATATTAGGCGAGTAGGGTGTCAGGAGATGAAGCCACTAGATAGCTCAGTGTCCGGACAAGAGATAGCAAGTAGGAAGCCAGTAAAAGTCTGAGTTTGAGCCCAGTGAGAAGGTGAGTAGGAGACCAAAAGATAGACTGCTGGGCTGCTTATTTCACTTATAAAATGGGCATCATGAAGGAGTTTTATTCTTCTTTTAGACCAACATGATTCCTGGATCTCCAAGCAGCGATGACTCCGACAGTGGGTTCAACCGGCTGAGGCGGCGCAAGCTTTCCTTTCGGAGGAGAACAGATAAAGGTACGGGTTGTTAGACTGCAGGTACAGCGGTCAGGCCCTTAGCAACCAATGGGAAGAGTCACATCAATGGGAAGATGGTATTTCATGGTTTATCACTTCTGGCCGAGATTCAATTTGAGGAGGAAAAACTTTATTCCCAATTCAAGTTTTTTGAATTGCACTGAATTGTGGGAAAATGTGGAACTCACATGAAATAAGACTCTCAGCAAACTGAATTGGGTCCAATGCACGAAAGCATCTTTCTCCATAGATAAATTGCATTTAAAAAGTCTTTCTGGTCGTATTCCAGTTTGACACCAGGTATAGATGCAGGTAGATCAGACTGAGAATGAATTCTCTCTTTGCAGTTTGTCAGAGACTCAAAACCGGGGACATTTCCAAAACCGGGGACATTTTTAAAACCGGGGACCAAAACTGGGGACATTTCCAAAACCGGGGATCAAAACCGGGGACATTTCTAAAACCGGGGACCAAAACCGGGGACATTTCCAAAACCGGGGACCAAAACTGGGGACATTTCCAAAACCGGGGACATTTCTAAAACGGGGACCACAACTGGGAACATTTCCAAAACCGGGGACCAAAACCGGGGACATTTCTAAAACCGGGACCAAAAACCGGGGACATTTCTAAAATGGGGACCAAAACTGGGGACATTTCCAAAACCGGGGACCAAAACCGGGGACATTTCTAAAACCGGGGACCAAAACCGGGGACATTTCCAAAACCGGGGACATTTCTAAAACCGGGGACCAAAACCGGGGACATTTCCAAAACCAGGGACCAAAACCGGGGACCAAAACTGGGGACATTTCCAAAACCGGGGACATTTCTAAAACCAGGGACCAAAACCGGGGACCAAAACTGGGGACATTTCCAAAACCGGGGACATTTCTAAAACGGGGACCAAAACTGGGGACATTTCCAAAACCGGGGACCAAAACCGGGGACATTTCTAAAACCGGGGACCAAAACCGGGGACATTTCCAAAACTGGGGACATTTCCAAAACCAGGGACCAAAACCGGGGACATTTCCAAAACCGGGGACCAAAACTGGGGACATTTCTAAAACCGGGGACCAAAACCGGGGACATTTCCAAAACCGGGGACATTTCCAAAACCGGGGACCAAAACTGGGGACATTTCTAAAACCGGGGACCAAAACCGGGGACATTTCCAAAACCGGGGACATTTTTAAAACCGGGGACCAAAACTGGGGACATTTCCAAAACCGGGGATCAAAACCGGGGACATTTCTAAAACCGGGGACCAAAACCGGGGACATTTCCAAAACCGGGGACCAAAACCGGGGACCAAAACTGGGGACATTTCCAAAACCGGGGACATTTCTAAAACGGGGACCACAACTGGGAACATTTCCAAAACCGGGGACCAAAACCGGGGACATTTCTAAAACCGGGACCAAAAACCGGGGACATTTCTAAAATGGGGACCAAAACTGGGGACATTTCCAAAACCGGGGACCAAAACCGGGGACATTTCTAAAACCGGGGACCAAAACCGGGGACATTTCCAAAACCGGGGACCAAAACCGGGGACATTTCCAAAACCAGGGACCAAAACCGGGGACCAAAACTGGGGACATTTCCAAAACCGGGGACATTTCTAAAACCAGGGACCAAAACCGGGGACCAAAACTGGGGACATTTCCAAAACCGGGGACATTTCTAAAACGGGGACCAAAACTGGGGACATTTCCAAACCGGGGACCAAAACCGGGGACATTTCTAAAACCGGGGACCAAAACCGGGGACATTTCCAAAACTGGGGACATTTCCAAAACCGGGGACCAAAACCGGGGACATTTCCAAAACTGGGGACCAAAACTGGGGACATTTCTAAAACCGGGGACCAAAACCGGGGACATTTCCAAAACCGGGGACCAAAACTGGGGACATTTCTAAAACCGGGGACCAAAACCGGGGACATTTCCAAAACCAGGGCCATTTCTAAAACCGGGGACCAAAACCGGGGACATTTCCAAAACCGGGGACCAAAACCGGGGACATTTCCAAAACCGGGGACATTTCCAAAACCGGGGACCAAACCGGGGACATTTCCAAAACCGGGGACCATGTTCAATACTGGGGACTTGTAGCTGTTCATTCCCACCAGCTTGTAGGTAGAACCGTATTCATTGTCGCTCTCACTCTCCCAGATGCTGAAAATGCCGGGGAGGCCAAGAGGAGCCAGAGGATGGGGCGCCTGAGTCGGAACACCCCAACATGTGAGAGCAAAGGCTTGGACTGGGACAAGCAACTCAGTACCGGCCCATCCAGTTCCTCTTCCAGCGATGATGAGAATCCTCCTCCTTCCTCCAATACGGTTGAATTGTCCCCCACACGAGCAATGTTCACCAACAGTAGCTTCTCTGTGCCTCGTGGGTCGGAGGCTGAGGGGGATAACGGCACAGCAGACGTGTGTAACCACCTATCAGGTACGGCCCGGAATTAACATCTGCACATTCAGAGCAATGTCTCTGCATCATATTGTGTGCGCCAGATGCATTACTCAAGCCACGCCCACCCTGGAGTTATTTCCTCCAGTCTCTTCTGCTTTTCACCTTGCTCTATGGCTCTTGGTGCAAATACCCCTTGGGACTGGAACAAGGGGCAGGATATATAGGAATAACGGAGAAAACTGACATTTATCTCTTTTACAGGAGCTTTTTCTGGGGTATCGAATATCTTTAGCTTTTGGGGTGACAGAGCAGGAGGCCAGTACCAGGAGCTGCCACGTTGCACCATCCCTGCCCATACAGCCCTGGGTGGCACTGCCCCTTCCATGAGCCGACGGCAGAAATGTGAGATTGGGAACAGGTTGGATGTTCTGCAGAAGCAACTGAACAGGTCTCATCGCTTTATCTGTAACTGCCCCACCTGTGTCTCCCTCTGTGCCCCGCCCCCCACCCTCATGTTATTGGCCCCCTCTGTACCCCGCCCCTCGCCCTCATGTTATTGGCTCCCTCTGTGCCCCGCCCCCCACCCTCATGTTATTGGCTCCCTCTGTGCCCCGCCCCCACCCTCATGTTATTGGCTCCCTCTGTGCCCCGCCCCTCACCCTCATGTTATTGGCTCCCTCTGTGCCCCGCCCCTCACCCTCATGTTATTGGCTCCCTCTGTGCCCCGCCCCCCACCCTCATGTTATTGGCTCCCTCTGTGCCCCGCCCCCACCCTCATGTTATTGGCTCCCTCTGTGCCCCGTCCCTCACCCTCATGTTATTGGCTCCCTCTGTGCCCCGCCCCCACCCTCATGTTATTGGCTCCCTCTGTGCCCCGCCCCTCACCCTCATGTTATTGGCTCCCTCTGTGCCCCGCCCCCCACCCTCATGTTATTGGCTCCCTCTGTGCCCCGCCCCCCACCCTCATGTTATTGGCTCCCTCTGTGCCCCGCCCCCACCCTCATGTTATTGGCTCCCTCTGTGCCCCGCCCCTCACCCTCATGTTATTGGCTCCCTCTGTGCCCCGCCCCCCACCCTCATGTTATTGGCTCCCTCTGTGCCCCGCCCCTCACCCTCATGTTATTGGCTCCCTCTGTGCCCCGCCCCCCACCCTCATGTTATGGGCTCCCTCTGTGCCCCTCCCCCCGTTGCCTCCCTTTGCACCTCACCCCCTCTGGTTCCTTGGGCCGTTACCCATGAGTCTCTGGCTGAATAGTAATGTGTATGGCAAGAGGGTAATTCCCATTATCAGAGGCGCTACTTGCATCATGGGGGGCTGTCTGGTACCTATTGGCCCTTTCCTCCCTAACCAGGTTGGTTCTGTGCTTTCCCCCATCCTGTAACAGTCTCTTTGTGGCGAGACCTCACGCAGTCACTTTTCCCAGTATTAGAGAGCTCAGTCTTCCTCCATCTCCCACTGGGTGTCCCCGGGTGCCCTCGGTTTGCCGTTCCTGAGATCCCACCGCTGTGGTTTCTGACTGCTCTTGTCTCTTTCTGTCTCAAGTGTCCCCTGTTGTCTCGCAGGTTGGAGAGTCGGATGGTGACGGACATTAATACTATCATGCAGCTGCTACAGAAACAAGCGGCCCTGGTGCCCCCCGCATACAGTACTGTATCCTCCCCCCCACAGATCCCAGGTTACCCCCCGGGGGGAGATCACATTGTACAACCAAACCTTGCGGGACTGTCTCAAACACTGGCGTCAATTTCTCAGGTACAAACACAAAGCTTGGATGGCCCAGCTCTACTTACCCCTCTACCCCTGCACCCTATATACCCTACCCCTGCACCCTATATACCCTGCACCCTATATACCCTACCCCTGCACCCTATATACCCTGCACCCTATATACCCTACCCCTGCACCCTATATACCCTACCCCTGCACCCTATATACCCTACCCCTGCACCCTATATACCCTACCCCTGCACCCTATATACCCTACCCCTGCACCCTATATACCCTACCCCTGCACCCTATATACCCTACCCCTGCACCCTATATATCCTTCCCCTGCACCCTATATACCCTACCCCTGCACCCTATATACCCTACCCCTGCACCCTATATACCCTACCCCTGCACCCTATATACCCTACCCCTGCACCCTATATACCCTACCCCTGCACCCTATATATCCTTCCCCTGCACCCTATATACCCTACCCCTGCACCCTATATACCCTGCACCCTATATACCCTACCCCTGCACCCTATATACCCTGCACCCTATATACCCTACCCCTGCACCCTATATACCCTGCACCCTATATACCCTACCCCTGCACCCTATATACCCTACCCCTGCACCCTATATACCCTACCCCTGCACCCTATATACCCTTCACCTGCACCCTATATATCCTACCCTCTACCCCTGCACCCTATATATCCTACCCTCTACCCCTGCACCCTATATATCCTACCCTCTACCCCTGCACCCTATATATCCTACCCTCTACCCCTGCACCCTATATATCCCTGTGTATATCCCATACCCCCTGCCAAACCCTCACCCTGAACCCCTATATCTAGAGGTTACCCCCTACTCTCTGTAGCCATTAATACTCTAATACCCCTTGTCACACACAGGTTTATGAATACCAGGAGTTGGAGGGGCAGCGGTTGGATCTGTGTGAAATGCCCCTGGTACCACAGCCTGTGAATACTGAGCCCAGGGACAGCCCACGGCGCCGCTCTCTTCCGGGGCACCTTGAAGACCCCTTGGATTTGCGGACCCCACAGAGGCACTCGTCTGACCCGGGCAGTTAGGGACAGACTGGAGGCGCCTTTGTCAGACTCATGTCACAAGCCACATTCTGGCACAGACAGAGATCTTGCCAGGAATCTTGTGTAGCCGATGCCCAACATGGAGCCCAACATGGAGCCCAACATGGAGCAGCCCTGCCGGTACCATAGAAGCTGAATTCCCTCACCCAGGAGGAGGGGTCAGAAAGGCATTTCTCCACTTGTTCCAGACAAGGATGATGTTTGGGGCACGCATGGCTCTTAGCTGCACCCCAACATTATAATGAACCCCACTTCCTTCTTCTCATCTCCCTACGTTGGACGCTCTAGCGCCTGGGGCGGTACCAAGTGACTGTAGCAGAAGGTCCAGATGGAAGGAGCAGGTTGTCTGCTGAGCCCACGATGGGCTGGGAGTGAGGAGCTTGGAAGGAAATCCTTGTACTATATGTATGTGACTATACTGCCCCCCCATGTAGCACTGCCCCCCCATGTAGCACTGCCCCCATTATTACTCTCACACCGAGCTGAATGTTGTGTGTAGAACTCTTGGGAAGTCGCAGAAACCCACCGGGATCTGGTTCTGAGGAATATTACTCTCGACTCCCAACAATAGGGATTCTGCTGTCTCTTTAATGCTCTGAAACACTTGTAGGAACTGTCGGACCGACCCTACAGTATAAGCAGGGGGGCCCCCTGTACTGGGAACTGTCCCCTCAATGTTCTGCATTGTCTTTCTCTCTGTCTCTCTCTCTGTCTCTCTCTCTGTCTCTCTCTGTCTCTCTCTGTCTCTCACTGTCTCTCTCTCTGTCTCTTTCTCGTGTCTCCGCACTTCCTACATTTTGCTCTTGTTGCGCAGTGTGTCTGCCAAGCTGAAAAGTCCATTCATCATAATGGTGTCATAATCACAGCAGGGTGTTCATCTCATTCTGCCCCAACATCTGCATGCAAGAATATGGGGTTGTGTCCCCCTATAACCGACTACATTATGTCTTATGCTGAACCCCCAGTTACACTGGCTTATGTGTTGCTTTTTGCCTTAAAACACAGATATGTAGGTACCTGTAGGTACTTTGCCCGTCTGCCCCTGGCTATTTACAGTCCCAACCAAAATGGTAAAGATATACTAGTCACCCATTATCATTTTATTTTGTGCTCCAAACTGAGTAACTTCCATCAGAGTATTCTAGCCCCACCCACTGTTTCTGTTACAGACCCCACCCCATCAGAGCTTCTATCAGAGTATTCTAGCCCCACCCACTGTTTCTGTTACAGACCCCACCCCATCAGAGCTTCTATCAGAGTATTCTAGTCCCACCCACTATTTGTGTTACAGACCCCTGCCCCATCAGAGCTTCCATCAGAGTATTCTTGTCCCGCCCACTGTTGTGTTACAGACCCCCACCCCCATTAGCTTCCATCAGAGTATTCTAGCCCTGCCCACTGTTTGTGTTAAGACCCCTGCCCCATCAGAGTATTCTAGTCCTGCCCACTGTTGTGTTACAGACCCCGCCCCCATTAGAGTATTCTAATCCTGCCCACTGTTTGTGTTACAGTCTCCCCTCCCCATTAACTTCCATCAGAGTATTCTAGTCCCGCCCACTGTTGTGTTACAGACCCCGCCCCCATTAGAGTATTCTAGTCCTGCCCACTATTGTGTTACAGACCCCGCCCCCATTAGAGTATTCTAATCCTGCCCACTGTTTGTGTTACAGTCTCCCCTCCCCATTAACTTCCATCAGAGTATTCTAGTCCCGCCCACTGTTGTGTTACAGACCCCCGCCCCCATTAGAGTATTCTAATCCGCCCCATCAGAGCTTCTATGAGAGTATTCTAGTTTTGCCCACTGTTTGTGTTACAGACCCCCACCCCATCAGAGCTTCCATCAGAGTATTCTAGTCCCACCTACTGTTTGTGTTACAGACCCCCATCAGAGCTTCCATCAGAGTATTCTAGTCCTGCCCACTGTTTGTTTTACAGACCCCCGCCCCATCAGAGCTTCCATCAGAGTATTCTAGTCCCACCTACTGTTTGTGTTACAGACCCCCATCAGAGCTTCCATCAGAGTATTCTAGTCCCACCTACTGTTTGTGTTACAGACCCCCATCAGAGCTTCCATCAGAGTATTCTAGTCCTGCCCACTGTTTGTTTTACAGACCCCCGCCCCATCAGAGCTTCCATCAGAGTATTCTAGTCCCGCCCACTGTTGTGTTACAGACCCCTGCCCCATCAGAGCTTCCATCAGAGTATTCTAGTCCTGCCCACTGTTGTGTTACAGACTCCCCTCCCCATTAGCTTCCATCAGAGTATTCTAGTCCTGCCCACAGTTTGTGTTACAGACCCCCCTCCCCATTAGCTTCCATCAGAGTATGCTAACCCCGCCCACTGTTTGTGTTACAGACCCCCCTCCCCCATTAGCTTCCATCAGAGTATTCTGGTCCCACCCACTGTTTGTGTTACAGACCCCCCACCCCCATTAGCTTCCATCAGAGTATTCTAGTCCTGCCCACTGTTTGTGTTACAGACACCCCCCATTAGCTTGCATTAGAGTATTCTAGTCCTGCCCACTGTTTGTGTTACAGACACCCCCCATTAGCTTCCATTAGAGTATTCTAGTCCTGCCCACTGTTTGTGTTACAGACCCCCTCCCCCATTAGCTTCCATTAGAGTATTCTAGTCCCGCCCACTGTTTGTGTTACAGACCCCCCTCCCCATTAGCTTCCATCAGAGTATGCTAACCCCGCCCACTGTTTGTGTTACAGACCCCCCTCCCCCATTAGCTTCCATCAGAGTATTCTGGTCCCACCCACTGTTTGTGTTACAGACCCCCCACCCCCATTAGCTTCCATCAGAGTATTCTAGTCCTGCCCACTGTTTGTGTTACAGACACCCCCCATTAGCTTGCATCAGAGTATTCTAGTCCCGCCCACTGTTTGTGTTACAGACACCCCCCATTAGCTTCCATTAGAGTATTCTAGTCCTGCCCACTGTTTGTGTTACAGACCCCCTCCCCATTAGCTTCCATTAGAGTATTCTAGTCCCGCCCACTGTTTGTGTTACAGACCCCCCTCCCCATTAGCTTCCATCAGAGTATTCTGGTCCCACCCACTGTTTGTGTTACAGACCCCCCACCCCCATTAGCTTCCATCAGAGTATTCTAGTCCTGCCCACTGTTTGTGTTACAGACCCCCCCCATTAGCTTCCATTAGAGTATTCTAGTCCTGCCCACTGTTTGTGTTACAGACCCCCTCCCCCATTAGCTTCCATTAGAGTATTCTAGTCCTGCCCACTGTTTGTGTTACAGACCCCCCACCCCCATTAGCTTGCATTAGAGTATTCTAGTCCTGCCCACTGTTTGTGTTACAGACACTCCCCATTAGCTTCCATTAGAGTATTCTAGTCCTGCCCACTGTTTGTGTTACAGACCCCCTCCCCCATTAGCTTCCATTAGAGTATTCTAGTCCCGCCCACTGTTTGTGTTACAGACACCCCCATTAGATGCTGCCCACCATTTGTTTCTGTACTTATTTGGGAGGATATTGTATTTATTTTCTCCCAGTATAACGCTATTGGATTGGGGGTCGCCGAGAGACTGAATACAATAACCATTAATCACTCAGAGCTTCTATAGCAGTGACCTTCCTACTGAGCCCCCTCCCTGCCTGCCGGCGCTCCAACTGCCCCCGGGGGCAGCCAAGCAGTTTGGGTTTAGGAAAGTGGGATAATGATCAGCCCAGTGGCACCCCCATACCCTGGCATAATGGCACCTACTTCCACACCTTGCCAGTCCCAAACTGCACCCAGTATTTGCCTACTCCAACACCTTGGCACCCCATACCCTGGCATAATGGCATACTCCTAGACCTTGGCACCCCATACCCTGGCATAATGGCATACTCCTAGACCTTGGCACCCCATACCCTGGCATAATGGCATACTCCTAGACCTTGGCACCCCATACCCTGGCATAATGGCATACTCCTAGACCTTGGCACCCCTTACCCTGACATAATGGCATACTCCTAGACCTTGGCACCCCATACCCTGGCATAATGGCATACTCCTAGACCTTGGCACCCCATACCCTGACATAATGGCACCAACTTATATATCTACTCCCACACCTTGTCCCCCCATACCCAGGCATATTGGCACCCACTTTTATACCTACTCCTGTAGCCGGGCATAATAGCACCCACGTTTATATCTACTCCCACACCTTGACACCCCATACCCAGGCATAATAGCACCCACTTTTATACCTACTCCTGTAGCCGGGCATAATAGCACCCACGTTTATATCTACTCCCACACCTTGTCCCCCCATACCCAGGCATAATAGCACCCAGTTATATACCTACTCCCGTAGCCGGGCATAAGAGCACCCACGTTTATATCTACTCCCACACCTTGTCCCCCCATACCCAGGCATAATAGCACCCAGTTATATACCAAGTCCCATATCTGGGAACACTTGCACTGACAGTTATAGTGGCACCTTGGCATATTGGCACCTACAGTTATAGAAATACTTCCAAATCGGGCACAGACACACACGTAGCTGCAAGGACACTGCATGGCACCCATTCTAGTCCCTGGTGCTAAATGGTGAATGAATTAACCAGGCCACACAATTCCCAGCATTCCCTGCTGCTCGTATGCCACCAATAAGGGCCAATATGGCCACTCAGACTACTTCTTGCTCCATGTTAGGCAGAGGGAGCTCCAGTTCTATGGGAGGGGTCATGGTTTCCCTTTAGGAACAGAAAGCTCTGCTGCTCCATTTCAGCTTTAAATTAAAGAAGAACTATGTGTAAATATGGGTAGAAATGCTGTACTTTATACACTGAATGTACTGTGACTGCAAGGGGCCGCCATCTTGGATTTTGTTAGGCGTATCAGTGGCACTGCACATGCTCAGTGGGCTCTGGGCTGCTGGGGGGGAAGCAAACATGGGGGTTGGGGGAATCCTTGAGCAGAAAGTGAGGCCACATCTGTCAGAATCTGATGCCACAGGGCTGATTAATACATTCTGATGCCGACTGCACTGATTCCTATGCTGCCATGTGATTTAGCTATTACCAGCCTGGTATTGTGGCTTTTATATTCAGGGGCACTGCCCCCATGATGCCCCCGGCGGCAGTGTGTTACTAGGGGCAACAATAAGGTGATTCTGGTAACTTTACTAGCTGGATTTCTGGTTATTAAAGGTGCAGTTGTGCCGATGTGGCTGCCCCAGACCCCCCCCAGCACCGGAGAGGTAAGCGGCAGAGGGGGCAGAATTACCCTGGTCTATATTGTATATATACAGTATGTAGTGAGTGGGTCCCTCAGTGCAGGTAAGTGCCCATAGGATGTGCTGGAAATCAGCAGGAAGGAAAATGGGGGTTACTGGGGGGCATCTTTGGGGGCACAGAGCTGTAACCATTAGTGGGCCATATAGTTGCCCTGTCCCATTTTACAGAAAAACCCTGATGGCCCGTTTCACCCATTCCTGTCACTGCCCGGTAGCGGGACGGGATTACTTGTACACAAACAGTTACCCCCTGTGCTGCTGGGGTGAGAGTGGAACTATAATTTCGGGGTGGGGTTACTTGTACAGTTACCCCCTGTGCTGCTGGGGTGAGAGTGGAACTATAATTTCGGGGTGGGGTTACTTGTACAGTTACCCCCTGTGCTGCTGGGGTGAGAGTGTAACTATAATTCCGGGGTGGGGTTAATTCTACAGTTACCCCCTGTGCTGCTGGGGTGAGAGTGTAACTATAATTCCGGGGTGGGGTTAATTCTACAGTTACCCCCTGTGCTGCTGGGGTGAGAGTGTAACTATAATTCCGGGGTGGGGTTAATTCTACAGTTACCCCCTGTGCTGCTGGGGTGAGAGTGTAACTATAATTCCGGGGTGGGGTTACTGCTACAGTTACCCCCTGTGCTGCTGGGGTGAGAGTGTAACTATAATTCCGGGGCGGGGTTACTTGTACAGTTACCCCCTGTGCTGCTGGGGTGAGAGTGGAACTATAATTCCGGGGTGGGGTTACTGCTACAGTTACCCCCTGTGCTGCTGGGGTGAGAGTGTAACTATAATTCCGGGGCGGGGTTACTTGTACAGTTACCCCCTGTGCTGCTGGGGTGAGAGTGGAACTATAATTCCCTACACTGCTCTGACTGCCCACGCCCAACTGTGTGTTACAGCTTTGTGCAGCCTCAGTCCCTAAATGCCCCCTCCCCGGGCAGAATTCCCATCTATTGGGGTTCTATTAAATGCCATAGTTACAGGAAGGCTCCCACCTTACTGCTCCCCCTGCTACTTCCCCTTTAACTGTACAAAGGTGCATTGTGTATTGTCTCTGCTCAGCGCTTTGGGACCCCCACGAGGGTTTTACTTGGCCTCGGACCCCCCTCACAGCCCAAAGACCCGCCCGGCACAAGGGACTCGCCCACCGACACCAAAGTGAGGTTCTTCCAAGCCATCCGGAGGCGGCCCTTCCTGTGTTCCTACTGCCCCCCGGGGGTAGTTACTATGCACACCCCCCCGCATGTGTCTGGATGCAGAATGTAGACTTGTAGGAATAACATGTAAAGTATCTTATTTATATGAATGATAATAAACCAAATATTAGACTCTGATTGGCCGCTCCATCTCTGTTCTCCAAGGGTTAATGCTTGTTATTATGGGGTGCAGGATCGGTACATATTATACCCCCCCCGGATACAGAGTAGCGCAGCGGAGTTCCCAGGGGCCAGTCGCGGACATGGAGCTTTGTGGCGCATGTGTGGGAGGAGCTAATCCCAGGCTGGGGGCAACTGCGCAGAGCTCCGCCCACTAACTGACAGGAGAGGGTCCAAAGATCCAGTAAATGGCGCCAGGGACCTCTGCAGGTCGGGTTCCCTAACTGGGACACTATTCCGTGTAACAGAGTCAGCAGGGGGCGGGGCAATGGAGGGCAGCCAGGTCCTAGCACCCTCCCCCAGTGACTACTTGCCCTTAAAGGGGCAGTTCACCTTTAGGCTAATTTTCAGTAGGTTATACAACGGCCTACTCCTGCAACTCTTCAACTGATCTTTGTTTCTTCATTTTTAGAATAGTTTGCCTTCCTTTTCTGCCCCTTTCCAGCTTTCAAATGGGGGTCACTGACCCCGGCAGCCAAACCTTATTGCTCTGTGAGGCTCCAGTTTGATTATTTTTAATCCCTGTTCATAGCCCTTTCTCTCTTATAAACCAGTGCCTTGTTGCTAGGTTAAATTGGACCCTAGCAACCAGATAGCCTCCATATGAGATGCTGTGCAAAATGCTTAATATTTGAAAAACCGCAAATGGTTAAAAATGAAGACCAATTGCAAATTGTCTTAAAATAGCATTCTCCAGGTAGTTTAAAGGTGAACAACCCCTTTATTGCAGGGTCCCCAGCCTGTAGTGACGTGGGGCGTATGTGAAACCCAGACAGGGACCTGAGAGGATCTATAGGGAGCTCCAATAAAGGGGCCATTGTTACAGATAGGGTTAATGTTTAGCCCAAAGGGAAACCAGCACCAGATATTATTCATAACTTCCTACAGGGTTAGGGGTTTGTTTATCCTATATGGCTCCTTTAATACTGAATACAGGAGCCAACACCATGTAACTAAGGGGACTCACTGCGGTCAGTATAAAGCAGACATATAAGAGATATATATATATATATAGTGAGTTTTGGACGGTAATGTGAAAGCGCCGAATTACTCGGCTCTCGGCTCTTTTCGTTTCTTTCCGGCATCTGTGGGAAAAAAAATCCAAGATGGCCGCGCAGCCAATGAGATTACTCTGCGGGTACCAACAGGGCGGGAATTGTACGACAGGCTGGGCGGGGCCTATAGATGACGTTACAACATTCAACCAATGGGACAAGACCTCCGTCCCGAACGGAGTACAAAATAAATAATTTTGCGCAGCGCGGTGGGCGTGACCTTCTAGAAAGTGGGCGTGTTTACAAATAAGCGCGATTTGGAGCCCTTGGAATTGTGGGTAGCAAGTACCCCGCTAACCCTGTTACCCAGGCGACGGCTCCTCCCCCTGGAGGGTCCCTGAGGTAGTTGTTCCATTTCCGGGGGCGGAACTAAGTGCTGGTGACGCTGCCGCGGGGGCTGATGGGAAGAAGGCAAAGTGGCGCCATCTTGTTATGCGCGGTGGAGGCGGATGCGGGGCGCTGAGGTGAGATACCGGGCCGTGTATATAGCGTGTCCGTACGGGGAGCGGGGGGTGTTTGCCTGTAGCCCCTCCCTCCCTCACAGCCACTCACTATAACCGGGTGCAATAAAGTGTCAGAGTCCCCGGCCCTCCGGCTTGTACCCATCTAATGTATGTGTTACTGTACCGGGCCCCATGCAGGTAGCGGGGGATGCTGGGAAATGTAGTACTATAGCATGTGCGGGGCTGCAGGTTCCATAGAGCAGCTGTTCTGATTTGTCATTGGCCGCTATGTTGCACCTCAGGGACTCTGATTGGCCGGACTGACTGTCACTCAACTAATCCTGAGATGCACAGAACCGGGGCCCCTTATGTTCCCTACAGCTCTCTCCTATGTGTCTGGCCTTCTGCTAAGCATTATGGGATATCATGTGCCCCGCCCCCTCCTTGTACCTATCTACTGTATCTGCCAGTACCACTGATTCAGGGGGGGGGGATCCCACAACTTCCCAGCTCCCCCTGTAACTCCCCTTCCTTGTACCTATCTAATGTATCTGCCAGTACCACTGATTCAGGGGGGGGGGGATCCCACAACTTCCCAGCCCCCCCTGTAACTCCCCTTCCTTGTACCTATCTAATGTATCTGCCAGTACCACTGATTCAGGGGGGGGGATCCCACAACTTCCCAGCCCCCCCTGTAACTCCCCTTCCTTGTACCTATCTAATGTATCTGCCAGTACCACTGATTCAGGGGGGGGGATCCCACAGCTTCCCAGCCCCCCCTGTAACTCCCCTTCCTTGTACCTATCTAATGTATCTGCCAGTACCACTGATTCAGGGGGGGGGATCCCACAGCTTCCCAGCCCCCCCTGTAACTCCCCTTCCTTGTACCTATCTAATGTATCTGCCAGTACCACTGATTCAGGGGGGGGGATCCCACAGCTTCCCAGCCCCCCCTGTAACTCCCCTTCCTTGTACCTATCTAATGTATCTGCCAGTACCACTGATTCAGGGGGGGGGATCCCACAGCTTCCCAGCCCCCCCTGTAACTCCCCTTCCTTGTACCTATCTAATGTATCTGCCAGTACCACTGATTCAGGGGGGGTCCCACAACTTCCCAGCCCCCCCTGTAACTCCCCTTCCTTGTACCTATCTAATGTATCTGCCAGTACCACTGATTCAGGGGGGGGGTCCCACAACTTCCCAGCCCCCCTGTAACTCCCCTTCCTTGTACCTATCTAATGTATCTGCCAGTACCACTGATTCAGGGGGGGGGATCCCACAACTTCCCAGCCCCCCCTGTAACCCCCCTTCCTTGTACCTATCTAATGTATCTGCCAGTACCACTGATTCAGGGGGGGGGTCCCACAACTTCCCAGCCCCCCTGTAACTCCCCTTCCTTGTACCTATCTAATGTATCTGCCAGTACCACTGATTCAGGGGGGGGGTCCCACAACTTCCCAGCCCCCCTGTAACTCCCCTTCCTTGTACCTATCTAATGTATCTGCCAGTACCACTGATTCAGGGGGGGGGATCCCACAACTTCCCAGCTCCCCCTGTAACTCCCCTTCCTTGTACCTATCTAATGTATCTGCCAGTACCACTGATTCAGGGGGGGGGCCCACAACTTCCCAGCCCCCCTGTAACTCCCCTTCCTTGTACCTATCTAATGTATCTGCCAGTACCACTGATTCAGGGGGGGTCCCACAACTTCCCAGCCCCCCCTGTAACTCCCCTTCCTTGTACCTATCTAATGTATCTGCCAGTACCACTGATTCAGGGGGGGGATCCCACAACTTCCCAGCCCCCCTGTAACTCCCCTTCCTTGTACCTATCTAATGTATCTGCCAGTACCACTGATTCAGGGGGGGGGGGATCCCACAACTTCCCAGCCCCCCTGTAACTCCCCTTCCTTGTACCTATCTAATGTATCTGCCAGTACCACTGATTCAGGGGGGGGGTCCCACAACTTCCCAGCCCCCCTGTAACCCCCCTTCCTTGTACCTATCTAATGTATCTGCCAGTACCACTGATTCAGGGGGGGGATCCCACAACTTCCCAGCCCCCCCTGTAACTCCCCTTCCTTGTACCTATCTAATGTATCTGCCAGTACCACTGATTCAGGGGGGGGGGGGATCCCACAACTTCCCAGCCCCCCTGTAACTCCCCTTCCTTGTACCTATCTAATGTATCTGCCAGTACCACTGATTCAGGGGGGGGATCCCACAACTTCCCAGCCCCCCTGTAACTCCCCTTCCTTGTACCTATCTAATGTATCTGCCAGTACCACTGATTCAGGGGGGGGGGATCCCACAACTTCCCAGCCCCCCTGTAACTCCCCTTCCTTGTACCTATCTAATGTATCTGCCAGTACCACTGATTCAGGGGGGGGGATCCCACAACTTACCAGCCCCCCTGTAACTCCCCTTCCTTGTACCTATCTAATGTATCTGCCAGTACCACTGATTCAGGGGGGGGATCCCACAACTTCCCAGCCCCCCCTGTAACTCCCCTTCCTTGTACCTATCTAATGTATCTGCCAGTACCACTGATTCAGGGGGGGGGGGATCCCACAACTTCCCAGCCCCCCCTGTAACTCCCCTTCCTTGTACCTATCTAATGTATCTGCCAGTACCACTGATTCAGGGGGGGGGGATCCCACAACTTCCCAGCCCCCCTGTAACCCCCCTTCCTTGTACCTATCTAATGTATCTGCCAGTACCACTGATTCAGGGGGGGGGGATCCCACAACTTCCCAGCCCCCCCTGTAACTCCCCTTCCTTGTACCTATCTAATGTATCTGCCAGTACCACTGATTCAGGGGGGTCCCACAACTTCCCAGCCCCCCCCTGTAACTCCCCTTCCTTGTACCTATCTAATGTATCTGCCAGTACCACTGATTCAGGGGGGGTCCCACAACTTCCCAGCCCCCCTGTAACTCCCCTTCCTTGTACCTATCTAATGTATCTGCCAGTACCACTGATTCAGGGGGGGTCCCACAACTTCCCAGCCCCCCCCTGTAACTCCCCTTCCTTGTACCTATCTAATGTATCTGCCAGTACCACTGATTCAGGGGGGGGGTCCCACAACTTCCCAGCCCCCCTGTAACCCCCCTTCCTTGTACCTATCTAATGTATCTGCCAGTACCACTGATTCAGGGGGGGGGGGATCCCACAACTTCCCAGCCCCCCTGTAACTCCCCTTCCTTGTACCTATCTAATGTATCTGCCAGTACCACTGATTCAGGGGGGGGATCCCACAACTTCCCAGCCCCCCCTGTAACTCCCCTTCCTTGTACCTATCTAATGTATCTGCCAGTACCACTGATTCAGGGGGGGGGATCCCACAACTTCCCAGCCCCCCTGTAACTCCCCTTCCTTGTACCTATCTAATGTATCTGCCAGTACCACTGATTCAGGGGGGGGGGATCCCACAACTTCCCAGCCCCCCCTGTAACCCCCCTTCCTTGTACCTATCTAATGTATCTGCCAGTACCACTGATTCAGGGGGGGGGATCCCACAACTTCCCAGCCCCCCCTGTAACTCCCCTTCCTTGTACCTATCTAATGTATCTGCCAGTACCAGTGATTCAGGGGGGGGGATCCCACAACTTCCCAGCCCCCCCTGTAACTCCCCTTCCTTGTACCTATCTAATGTATCTGCCAGTACCACTGATTCAGGGGGGGGGGATCCCACAACTTCCCAGCCCCCCCTGTAACTCCCCTTCCTTGTACCTATCTAATGTATCTGCCAGTACCAGTGATTCAGGGGGGGGGATCCCACAACTTCCCAGCCCCCCCTGTAACTCCCCTTCCTTGTACCTATCTAATGTATCTGCCAGTACCACTGATTCAGGGGGGGGGATCCCACAACTTCCCAGCCCCCCCTGTAACTCCCCTTCCTTGTACCTATCTAATGTATCTGCCAGTACCACTGATTCAGGGGGGGGGATCCCACAACTTCCCAGCCCCCCTGTAACTCCCCTTCCTTGTACCTATCTAATGTATCTGCCAGTACCACTGATTCAGGGGGGGGATCCCACAACTTCCCAGCCCCCCTGTAACTCCCCTTCCTTGTACCTATCTAATGTATCTGCCAGTACCACTGATTCAGGGGGGGGGGGATCCCACAACTTCCCAGCCCCCCCTGTAACTCCCCTTCCTTGTACCTATCTAATGTATCTGCCAGTACCACTGATTCAGGGGGGGATCCCACAACTTCCCAGCCCCCCCTGTAACTCCCCTTCCTTGTACCTATCTAATGTATCTGCCAGTACCACTGATTCAGGGGGGGGATCCCACAACTTCCCAGCCCCCCTGTAACTCCCCTTCCTTGTACCTATCTAATGTATCTGCCAGTACCACTGATTCAGGGGGGGGTCCCACAACTTCCCAGCCCCCCTGTAACTCCCCTTCCTTGTACCTATCTAATGTATCTGCCAGTACCACTGATTCAGGGGGGGGGGGGGATCCCACAACTTCCCAGCCCCCCCTGTAACTCCCCTTCCTTGTACCTATCTAATGTATCTGCCAGTACCACTGATTCAGGGGGGGGTCCCACAACTTCCCAGCCCCCCTGTAACTCCCCTTCCTTGTACCTATCTAATGTATCTGCCAGTACCACTGATTCAGGGGGGGATCCCACAACTTCCCAGCCCCCCCTGTAACTCCCCTTCCTTGTACCTATCTAATGTATCTGCCAGTACCACTGATTCAGGGGGGGATCCCACAACTTCCCAGCCCCCCTGTAACTCCCCTTCCTTGTACCTATCTAATGTATCTGCCAGTACCACTGATTCAGGGGGGGGATCCCACAACTTCCCAGCCCCCCTGTAACTCCCCTTCCTTGTACCTATCTAATGTATCTGCCAGTACCACTGATTCAGGGGGGGGTCCCACAACTTCCCAGCCCCCCTGTAACTCCCCTTCCTTGTACCTATCTAATGTATCTGCCAGTACCACTGATTCAGGGGGGGGGGATCCCACAACTTCCCAGCCCCCCTGTAACTCCCCTTCCTTGTACCTATCTAATGTATCTGCCAGTACCACTGATTCAGGGGGGGGATCCCACAACTTCCCAGCCCCCCTGTAACTCCCCTTCCTTGTACCTATCTAATGTATCTGCCAGTACCACTGATTCAGGGGGGGGGATCCCACAACTTCCCAGCCCCCCTGTAACTCCCCTTCCTTGTACCTATCTAATGTATCTGCCAGTACCACTGATTCAGGGGGGGGGATCCCACAACTTCCCAGCCCCCCCTGTAACTCCCCTTCCTTGTACCTATCTAATGTATCTGCCAGTACCACTGATTCAGGGGGGGGGATCCCACAACTTCCCAGCCCCCCTGTAACTCCCCTTCCTTGTACCTATCTAATGTATCTGCCAGTACCACTGATTCAGGGGGGGGATCCCACAACTTCCGAGCCCCCCTGTAACTCCCCTTCCTTGTACCTATCTAATGTATCTGCCAGTACCACTGATTCAGGGGGGGGGATCCCACAACTTCCCAGCCCCCCTGTAACTCCCCTTCCTTGTACCTATCTAATGTATCTGCCAGTACCACTGATTCAGGGGGGGGGATCCCACAACTTCCCAGCCCCCCTGTAACTCCCCTTCCTTGTACCTATCTAATGTATCTGCCAGTACCACTGATTCAGGGGGGGGGGGATCCCACAACTTCCCAGCCCCCCCTGTAACTCCCCTTCCTTGTACCTATCTAATGTATCTGCCAGTACCACTGATTCAGGGGGGGGATCCTACAACTTCCCAGCCCCCCTGTAACTCCCCTTCCTTGTACCTATCTAATGTATCTGCCAGTACCACTGATTCAGGGGGGGGGGATCCCACAACTTCCCAGCCCCCCTGTAACTCCCCTTCCTTGTACCTATCTAATGTATCTGCCAGTACCACTGATTCAGGGGGGGGGATCCCACAACTTCCCAGCCCCCCCTGTAACTCCCCTTCCTTGTACCTATCTAATGTATCTGCCAGTACCACTGATTCAGGGGGGGGGGTCCCACAACTTCCCAGCCCCCCTGTAACTCCCCTTCCTTGTACCTATCTAATGTATCTGCCAGTACCACTGATTCAGGGGGGGGGACCCCACAACTTCCCAGCCCCCCTGTAACTCCCCTTCCTTGTACCTATCTAATGTATCTGCCAGTACCACTGATTCAGGGGGGGGGGATCCCACAACTTCCCAGCCCCCCTGTAACTCCCCTTCCTTGTACCTATCTAATGTATCTGCCAGTACCACTGATTCAGGGGGGGGATCCCACAACTTCCCAGCCCCCCCCTGTAACTCCCCTTCCTTGTACCTATCTAATGTATCTGCCAGTACCACTGATTCAGGGGGGGGGGATCCCACAACTTCCCAGCCCCCCTGTAACTCCCCTTCCTTGTACCTATCTAATGTATCTGCCAGTACCACTGATTCAGGGGGGGGGATCCCACAACTTCCCAGCCCCCCCTGTAACTCCCCTTCCTTGTACCTATCTAATGTATCTGCCAGTACCACTGATTCAGGGGGGGGGGATCCCACAACTTCCCAGCCCCCCCTGTAACTCCCCTTCCTTGTACCTATCTAATGTATCTGCCAGTACCACTGATTCAGGGGGGGGGATCCCACAACTTCCCAGCCCCCCCCTGTAACCCCCCTTCCTTGTACCTATCTAATGTATCTGCCAGTACCACTGATTCAGGGGGGGATCCCACAACTTCCCAGCCCCCCTGTAACTCCCCTTCCTTGTACCTATCTAATGTATCTGCCAGTACCACTGATTCAGGGGGGGGGATCCCACAACTTCCCAGCCCCCCCTGTAACTCCCCTTCCTTGTACCTATCTAATGTATCTGCCAGTACCACTGATTCAGGGGGGGGATCCCACAACTTCCCAGCCCCCCCTGTAACTCCCCTTGCTTGTACCTATCTAATGTATCTGCCAGTACCACTGATTCAGGGGGGGATCCCACAACTTCCCAGCCCCCCTGTAACCCCCCTTCCTTGTACCTATCTAATGTATCTGCCAGTACCACTGATTCAGGGGGGGTCCCACAACTTCCCAGCCCCCCCTGTAACTCCCCTTCCTTGTACCTATCTAATGTATCTGCCAGTACCACTGATTCAGGGGGGGGGGGGATCCCACAACTTCCCAGCCCCCCTGTAACCCCCCTTCCTTGTACCTATCTAATGTATCTGCCAGTACCACTGATTCAGGGGGGGTCCCACAACTTCCCAGCCCCCCCTGTAACTCCCCTTCCTTGTACCTATCTAATGTATCTGCCAGTACCACTGATTCAGGGGGGGGGGGGATCCCACAACTTCCCAGCCCCCCCTGTAACTCCCCTTCCTTGTACCTATCTAATGTATCTGCCAGTACCACTGATTCAGGGGGGGGGATCCCACAACTTCCCAGCCCCCCCTGTAACTCCCCTTCCTTGTACCTATCTAATGTATCTGCCAGTACCACTGATTCAGGGGGGATCCCACAACTTCCCAGCCCCCCTGTAACTCTCTTTCCTTGTACCTATCTAATGTATCTGCCAGTACCACTGATTCAGGGGGGGGGGGGTCCCACAACTTCCCAGCCCCCCCTGTAACTCCCCTTCCTTGTACCTATCTAATGTATCTGCCAGTACCACTGATTCAGGGGGGGGGATCCCACAACTTCCCAGCCCCCCCTGTAACTCCCCTTCCTTGTACCTATCTAATGTATCTGCCAGTACCACTGATTCAGGGGGGGGGGGTCCCACAACTTCCCAGCCCCCCCTGTAACTCCCCTTCCTTGTACCTATCTAATGTATCTGCCAGTACCACTGATTCAGGGGGGGATCCCACAACTTCCCAGCCCCCCCTGTAACTCCCCTTCCTTGTACCTATCTAATGTATCTGCCAGTACCACTGATTCAGGGGGGGGGGGGTCCCACAACTTCCCAGCCCCCCTGTAACTCCCCTTCCTTGTACCTATCTAATGTATCTGCCAGTACCACTGATTCAGGGGGGGGGGGGTCCCACAACTTCCCAGCCCCCCCTGTAACTCCCCTTCCTTGTACCTATCTAATGTATCTGCCAGTACCACTGATTCAGGGGGGGGGGATCCCACAACTTCCCAGCCCCCCTGTAACTCCCCTTCCTTGTACCTATCTAATGTATCTGCCAGTACCACTGATTCAGGGGGGGGATCCCACAACTTCCCAGCCCCCCCCTGTAACTCCCCTTCCTTGTACCTATCTAATGTATCTGCCAGTACCACTGATTCAGGGGGGGGATCCCACAACTTCCCAGCCCCCCTGTAACTCCCCTTCCTTGTACCTATCTAATGTATCTGCCAGTACCACTGATTCAGGGGGGGTCCCACAACTTCCCAGCCCCCCTGTAACTCCCCTTCCTTGTACCTATCTAATGTATCTGCCAGTACCACTGATTCAGGGGGGGGGGGGATCCCACAACTTCCCAGCCCCCCTGTAACTCCCCTTCCTTGTACCTATCTAATGTATCTGCCAGTACCACTGATTCAGGGGGGGGGGGATCCCACAACTTCCCAGCCCCCCCTGTAACTCCCCTTCCTTGTACCTATCTAATGTATCTGCCAGTACCACTGATTCAGGGGGGGGGATCCCACAACTTCCCAGCCCCCCTGTAACTCCCCTTCCTTGTACCTATCTAATGTATCTGCCAGTACCACTGATTCAGGGGGGGGATCCCACAACTTCCCAGCCCCCCCTGTAACTCCCCTTCCTTGTACCTATCTAATGTATCTGCCAGTACCACTGATTCAGGGGGGGGATCCCACAACTTCCCAGCCCCCCCTGTAACTCCCCTTCCTTGTACCTATCTAATGTATCTGCCAGTACCACTGATTCAGGGGGGGGATCCCACAACTTCCCAGCCCCCCCTGTATCTCCCCTTCCTTGTACCTATCTAATGTATCTGCCAGTACCACTGATTCAGGGGGGGATCCCACAACTTCCCAGCCCCCCCTGTAACTCCCCTTCCTTGTACCTATCTAATGTATCTGCCAGTACCACTGATTCAGGGGGGGGATCCCACAACTTCCCAGCCCCCCCTGTAACTCCCCTTCCTTGTACCTATCTAATGTATCTGCCAGTACCACTGATTCAGGGGGGGGATCCCACAACTTCCCAGCCCCCCCTGTATCTCCCCTTCCTTGTACCTATCTAATGTATCTGCCAGTACCACTGATTCAGGGGGGGGGGATCCCACAACTTCCCAGCCCCCCCTGTAACTCCCCTTCCTTGTACCTATCTAATGTATCTGCCAGTACCACTGATTCAGGGGGGGGATCCCGCAACTTCCCAGCCCCCCCTGTATCTCCCCTTCCTTGTACCTATCTAATGTATCTGCCAGTACCACTGATTCAGGGGGGCACAACTTCCCAGCTCTCCTTAGATTGTAAGCTCACTGGGGCAGGGGCTGATGGGAATTTGATAGGGACCTTAGATTGTAAGCTCACTGGGGCAGGGGCTGATGGGAATTTGATAGGGACCTTAGATTGTAAGCTCACTGGGGCAGGGGCTGATGGGAATGGGATAGGGACCTTAGATTGTAAGCTCACTGGGGCAGGGGCTGATGGGAATGGGATAGGGACCTTAGATTGTAAGCTCACTGGGGCAGGGGCTGATGGGAATGGGATAGGGACCTTAGATTGTAAGCTCACTGGGGCAGGATGGGAATGATGAGCTATACAGTAACCTGTTTGTTTGTGTTGCTGCTGTAGGTGGAGCGATGCTGTGAGGGAGGGAAGGACAGACGCACGGAATGGAGCAGACAGAGAGACAGCCGCTGAGGGACTGAGATGAGAGCTTACTGAGGGACTGACCCAGAGGGGGAAGGCTGAGACTCTTCCAAGCAACTGAGCACATCAAGGAACTGCCCCGAGAGAGGGAGGGGAATCTTATCTTACCCCAAAGAGCAAGCGCACAGAGGAACTGCCCCCTGGGAGTGCAGGGCTGGGGGACTGACCCGGAACAAAGGGGGCGGAGTGAAGAATGAGGAATTGAGCCAAGCTTGGCTTCTAAATGTCACCGAGAGACTGACCCCCAAAGAGAGAGGGCACCCTTAGTGACTGGCCCCAGAGAGGGCTGTGAGAGAGAGGGGGTGAGACGGAGAAACGAGGGCAGATGGAGAAGCCAACGAAGCCCCTGAAGAAGCGGAGGAGAGATGTTGAGGAAAGGCAAGATGGAGTCCCTGATCTGATCCAACAGCTGGAGATGGAGAAGAACGAGTTGGCCAAGAAGATCCGTCACATTGAGAAGATGTGCAACTTGGCTGATCCAATAACTGTCCTACAGGAACCAGAATCAGACGGGTCAGTCACTTGTGGTACCGAGGGGGAGGATAATGAGGGTGGGGAGAGGGAGGAGCCAGCCAATGAGCATGTGGAGTCTAAGCCCTCTGTGTATGGGCAGCAGGCCACGGGCATGGAGCTGGACGTGGGCACCGCCTCTAATCTCGTCATAATCTCAGAGGATGGGAAAACCGTTTCCTACACTCGAACGGACCAGCGCCGCCCGCTGACGCCCCAGAGATTCCAGGATTACGCCCAAGCCTTATGCACCCGCCCCTTCACCTCCGGCCGCCATTACTGGGAGATCGAGGGCAGCGAACTGGGGTACTGGTGGGTGGGCGTATCCTATGCCACCGTGGAGAAGGGCGGAGACTTGTCCAGCCTTGGCAATAACGGCAAGTCGTGGTGCTTGTACCGCTGGAATTATAAGTATTCTGTCAGACATAACGGCAAAGTAACGGATTTAATCCTCCGGCCTTACTGCGGGAATATCCGCATTGCGCTGGACTACGACGCCGGTCACCTGACCTTCTATGAGCTGTCCGACCCAATGCGCCACTTGCACACCTTCACTGCCACCTTCTCCGAGCCGCTGCACCCTGCATTCAGGGTATGGGGGGACGATGCCTGGGTAAAGATCGTTAGCTAGAGGGGGCAATTATTAGTCACCTGACACTCCCAGCCCCGCCCCTTGTCGTTACATCAGAGGAGAGTGCTGCAGCCATAACTTATGCAGCCATCTCATTGGCAGGCAGCACGTCTCATGTAACGAGTGTGTGGGGCTTGATCCGCAGTATTTCCATAGCAACTGGGCAGGATGGTGAATTGTGGGCGGAGACTATTCAAGGTATAAGAACTCGAATGTACCCAGATACCAAATGTACATACAGGTAATTTGTAGTTTGCCAATAAATGTCCTACTCATCCGAACACCTAGTGTCGCTGTGATAGTTACTCAGGATTGCACCCCCCCAGCTAATTGGATTTGTATGGAGTCGTACAGCTGAGTGAGCGGGACGGAACCGCGGCGCTGCTCGGTGATCAGAACCCGGGAGTGAGCGTGGGAAACAGCAGTATATTCTGTGTTACATCCATGCTAGTGTGCTGCGGGGGGCGCTATTCTGACACAATTTGCAATTGGGCTTTTTATATAATTTTATGTTTTTGTTCACAAGCTGTCCAGTTTGGAAGTTTAGCATCTATCTGGTTGCTAGGGTCCAGACTAGCCTAGCAACCAGGCAGCAGTCTGAATGAGACACTGGAATATCTATAAGAGAGGGGGACTGATTAGATGAGGAATAACCAGTAACAATAAAACTGGTTCAGCAGTGCATATAGGTCATGAAAGAAAAAACTAATAATGCAAAAAGTCTGTAAATGATTAATCAAAGGTAAATCCAATCCCCGTGGGCAGATAGCAATGAGTTAATAACCGATAACACTGTGTGTAATAATGCTAAATGCTCACCAGGTGGCGATATGTTCAAGCCAAACAAGCAACACGATAACACTGTGTAATAATGCTAAATGCTCACCAGGTGGCGATATGTTCAAGCCAAACAAGCAACACGATAACACTGTGTGTAATAATGCTAAATGCTCACCAGGTGGCGATATGTTCATGCCAAACAAGCTCATCTGCTCAGAAGAGAGAGCAGATGGATCTTTCTTCTGAATTCCTTATCCCCTGCAGGCATCAATGAAAATATAGACTTTAGTACCTTTTTAAGATAAAGGTACAGCGTTTTGTTATCCATTTAATAATAGTTAAGGTCAGACCTTATTTTGATTCGGGTTTCAGCAAATAAAATTTTTTCTAATCACTTTCGCTATAATTCACACCCAGACCTTGTGTATTCACTCAAAGACTTTAGGGACTATCCTTCACATATCAGCCCCTGTGACCTTTGTCACCCACTCACGGACTCCCCTAACTTACACGCTCCTTACGGTATATTCGCACTTCAGATTGTACACTTAGTACATATTTATTCACGTTAACATACACGTTTTTCGTAAGCACTTTTCACTGAGATTCCATTTTTTTCACCCTCATTTTTTTCACTCTCCTTTCATCCTTGGTTAAGTTTTTGCAACAATATAATAATATATACACTCCCAATTACGCATAATTCAATCACTACAAACACAATTCTGTGTATAATTATTCCCTTTTTCTTTTTCGTTTCTTTTTTTGCTTTGCAGTTTATGCATGTCAGGACTATATTAAATGTATTACTTGCAGTACTATATCAACAGACATATTAGGAACTGATATTTGATTTAACACAGCTTCCATGACGGGTTTTCGATGTTCCTTCAGGGATTGGTAATTAAGGAGAAAATTCCTCTGATTGGCTTATAGGGGTTTAAAAAGAACCCATCAGAGATAGGAGCAAGATTTGCCTTGACAAAGCTTCCAAGCGAAACGCGCGTCGGCGTTTATACCCTATGCTTATGTTTCCTTGTGCCGAGGTAACAATACTAGGTAGTAGGCACAAGGTAGCTACTGACTTTTATTGAATGGGTGTGTATACCCTATATTCATGTTTCCTTGTGCCGAGGTAAAAAGATTGGGTGGTAGGCACAAGGCACTCACTGACATCTAATTGAATGAGCATGATTTGCTGTAACCTCTGTTTTTGTTGAACAATGACTGGATAGATAATTATTGTAACCAAATTCCTGTGCCGAGGTAAACCGTACGTGTTGTAGGCACAGGTTTGGTGGTAGTGTTCTGACTATATCTAATCAACGATCTGCGGCAACCTAGCCCTGAATGTGCATGTCTAAATACTTGATAGCGGACATAGCTTTAACTTTAAGGAATCTAGATGTTGTGTGACTCTTCTCCGCCCTTATAAGTATAATGATCGGGCAAATGCGGTATTGTCTATAACCTCTGCGCCGAAGTAGTAAGTACGAAGTGCAGGCACAGAGTTTGTGCCGTCTGGCTCGCATTGGAATTGGTATCTCCCATTAACCTATGTGTGTGATCATATCCCTGCACAATGGCAGGACTAGCAGTTAGCTAATATACAAATGCATTCTGCGGACGCAGTATATGCAGAGCGTACCAATTGGAGTCTAATTCAATCTGAACTAATAAGCAAATTGGGAGTGCTGCGCACCCTGATTCTTGGTATAAACGCTAAAGCTGTTGGACCTTAATTACTTAGGGGGAGCTCGGGGACCACAAATTGTCAGTAAAATCCTAATTAGCATTATATGTCTAAAGGGTAAGGAGATGATTTTTTCGGCGATGTCAGCACCATAGATAACGGGCAACCAATAGGATTTTGTATTAACTTAGCGTCAAATTTCGTCATCCCTGATATAATTAGGACTATATATACAACTTAGGAGAGGCCTGAGATACGACCTTAATAGCATTGAAACGATTAAGGTTATCCGGCTGTGCCTGAGAGCAGGCTGTATACTAACAGTGATAACAGCATTTTTGCGTTAATACCATTCCTATGTAAATGGCTCTATAAAGTACACACTGGTACACAACTCTCCGTTCATACAGAAAGTTCGCTCCGTGATATTTGAAGTTGGATAAGTCGATTATGCGACCGGCAGCAAGTTAATGTTGAGGCACCAACCTCAACAAAAATGCATATATAAATACTACTGCGTTTTCGCTACCTTACTGAAAGAGGGTAAAATCCTAGGGATCCCTTGGAGTTTGTTACGTTTTTAAGTGCCACAACTGTCCGTATGCACATAAATTTATTATGTTGATCCAAGGGAGATTTTAAGAACTAATCATCAGCAGCTTCTAGCAAGCATAACAAATACTAGCTTAGAGTCGTAGCCTAAACTGTCGATTCAGTAATTAGGTAACTACTTTGTATTCGCATTGAGTTTGTTAAGGAATTGTCCTGACACTCCCCGTATTTCTATAGACTGCGCTGGTATAAAAACTTACCAAAACAACTAAAGGGACAACAAATTTTGATACAATGTTTGTATCATACAATAAAGAACTTTTATTCTGCAAAGAAGGTAACTCAATAGCATTCAGTGTTATACATACAAAAAACATTGAAGAAGTAAACGTCACACCTAAAAAAAGAAACAAATGCGATACTATACTTACCGTGTCCTCAGACTTCTTAGAATTTGATACCGTTGTTACAAGAAGTCTCAAGCCTTATGTATTACTTTAAAGGATTATGCCGCTCCCAGTATAGAGGTTACTTACCTGATATTCTCAGTCAGGAGTTCATGTAATGGTACATATGTGATTGGTCACACAGACCTGTCAGTATAATTTGCTCATAGGCATAGGGTCTAGATTTTTAATTCTTTTCTTGCTTTCCTCTCCATTTTAACTTGATTTTAAGTAATCAATCAATAAAGACTATGTTTTTAGTTTTGTTATAGGTGTGCCAAATTTATATATGTGTTCCTTTTCTCTTGTTTTGTACATGCCAAACAAGCAACACGATAACACTGTGTGTAATAATGCTAAATGCTCACCAGGTGGCGATATGTTCAAGCTATCAACATCATTTATTATATGAATTCTGCTAAAAATGCTACTTACAAAGTGTAGGTAAAGGCTGATATAAGGCTCGTGTGTCCCGGGCAAGAAACACATTGTGGAAGGAATTCCCACCCCTGGGGAATTTATCAACTGTTGTTCCATTTACTTTGTATAGTTGTTGCTTTGCCCCTGTAGTAGGGAGAAGCATAAGGTCTGTAGGTACCGCAGCCAATGAACATGTCCGTAACATTAGAGCCGGTAAAATGAATCCCGAATGAATGGGTTCATGACAGTGACCCCCAGGGCCTGGTTTCTATGGTTTCTATAGAACATGTATCTCCCCAATTAAGGGGGGGGGGGGATCGTTATACGAGACTGAGACAACGGGAAACTTTCTGGATTTTTACATTAAATACATTCCAACCTGGGGGTGTCAGTGGGGATTTAGACTTCTCGGCAGCATCATTTTATGGATATATATAGGGTATACAGCATTAAACTCCCCGTGGGTATACAGCATTAAACTCCCCGCGGGTATACAGCATTAAACTCCCCGTGGGTATACAGCACTCTGTCTATTTATTTAATTTCATTTAGCGACACACGTGCTTATTGGCACTAACTCAGGGGTAGTTATTACACAGTTGAATCAGTAGGCGGGGTTAGTGTATGGCGCCTGATTGGGCTAATGGGGATTATCAGGCTGTAGGTTTGCGCTCATTCTCCTCACACTGCGCCATAATTCATTGTAATTATTGTTATTTGTTGTAACTCTTTCTGGACTAACTTGGATTTTATCGCTTATTTATTATGTATAACTGTAAGTACATGTATCACTTTATACACTCACACACACACACACACACTCTCACACTCACAGCCTACACATTGCAAGCGCACACGCCACCTATGAACCACGCGTTTCCATGGTTACCCATTATTGGTGCCGATGCCGGTTTTTCCACAACACACCGGCACACGTTCAGGTTTACATACGTGTTACCATGGTGACATGCGGCTATGTGGCAAGGTTTCCCTCTGTTTTACTGGCTCTCACAATTGACAATGTGCAACTCACCTTCTCCTACCTGGGAATACACACAGGGGCATTAGGCGCATCCCCGGGGGCATTACTGATGCCGGTTGAATACACACACACGCAGGGATACTGCACTAATTGAATTTCATTTTATCACACTATTTAAGGAGGTTGGGGGGGGAGGTTCTTTTTCCTATTGGCTGCTGAGGAAGCGTACCGGACATACGTGAAACGCGTTGAGCCATTTTATGAGCCTTGTTGTTTCCT
Organism: Xenopus tropicalis; assembly: GCF_000004195.4. Classification (NCBI taxonomy): domain Eukaryota; kingdom Metazoa; phylum Chordata; class Amphibia; order Anura; family Pipidae; genus Xenopus; species Xenopus tropicalis. The sequence continues at coordinate 1,748,287 of NC_030682.2, forward strand.
ACACTTTGTAAGCAGCATTTTTAGCAGAATTCATATAATAAATGATGTGACACTATTTGCCGCTTTTCTTTAAACTGAGGGACCCGCCTACGTCTCAATTGGAACATACGTTGCTTGTTTGGCTTGAGCATATCGCCACCTGGTGAGCATTTAGCATCATTACACCCGGCGTTATCAGTTATTAACTCATTGCTATCTGCACACGGGGATTGGATTTACCCTCGAATCATCATTTACAGACTTTTCACACTATTAGTTTTTTGTTTTTTCTCTAATGAACTATATGCGCTGCTGATACACCTACAAAAGCTCTTGGGACCCAGTCAATGGGGTTGTTTTTGAGGAGGAGCTGCAAGGTTGCACAGTTTCATTGTAGAGGATTCGTTGCTACACTTTCAAGATACTCTATCGAGAGCACTGAGGTCTCGGGGTATTGTATATACCACACAACAATAAAACTGGAGCCTCGCACAGCAACAGGTTTGGGCTGCCGGGGTCACTGACCCAAATTTAAAAGCTGGAAGGCATCAGAAGCAGAAGGCCAACAGAGCCTCCTATAGGCTGCCAGTCCCACATAGGGGCTACCAAATAGCCAATCGCAGCCCTTATTGGGCACCCCAGGTACATGGTGCTTGTGTTGCTCCCCAACTCCTTTTACATTTGAATGTGGCTCGTGGGTAAATAAAGTTTGGGGCCCCCTGGTCTATAACGAGTGATTGGGCCCCTGGATCCCTCCCCGGGAGAGTAGGAGACGGCAGCGCCGCGGTAACGCTGTACTGTAGCCACTGTGAGTCTGTTTGGCCTGTGAGAGGGAACAATGAAATGTACTGGGTCGGCCGGTTCTGCTCTACTGTACCAGGGGTTCTGATCCACTGGCTTTCTACTCTATTGGATTCTCAGTTACTGTTTTTGATAAACACAGATGCCCTTGGGCTCCACAGGCCCTGCCTGCCCCTAATCTGCCCCTTATCTGCCAACTCTTCCTACAGTGTCTCCCAGTAAGGCCAGTAACATAAACCTACTGGGAGTTTATCTGTAATGTCTATTGGATAGGGAATAATGTACCCCCAGATGCACAGTAAGGATATTATAAGTCACCGAGGAGTCCCATGACCGTTTAGAGGGACGAGGCTGAAGGCCGAGGGCTTTTATACAGGTCATGGAGCTCCCAGGTGACTTCTAATTTCCTTATATTTTACAACAGGGGGCACTTTATTTACTATAATATACAAGTTTCACTAAGCACCATTTATAAGGATATAATTTACAGTTTGGTCCCACAGGAAAATGACCCTGCTGTATATTATATACACTGTATGTTTAAATTCATTGCCTTCTTTTTCTCTGTCCTATATTCCTTCATACAAACAAGCCCTTCTCACTCCCATCCTCACAAGCCTTCCCTTGATCCCAGCTCTCGCTCCCACCGTCTTCCAGTCTCTACTGTGTTTGCACCCAAACTGTTGGGCATCTACCTCACAACTCCATACTCAGCCCCCTGCAATCTGGCTTCCATGTAACAGAAACTGCCTGTCTGCTGTACAGAATCCTTTATATTTCATCCAGCACCTTCCCCTATCCCTCAGGTTCCACCAACACCTTCCCCTATCCCTCAGGTTCCACCAACACCTTCCCCTATCCCTCAGGTTCCACCAACACCTTCCCCTGTCCCTCAGGTTCCACCAACACCTTCCCCTGTCCCTCAGGTTCCACCAACACCTTCCCCTATCCCTCAGGTTCCACCAACACCTTCCCCTGTCCCTCAGGTTCCACCAACACCTTCCCCTGTCCCTCAGGTTCCCCCAACACCTTCCCCTATCCCTCAGGTTCCACCAACACCTTCCCCTATCCCTCAGGTTCCACCAACACCTTCCCCTGTCCCTCAGGTTCCCCCAACACCTTCCCCTATCCCTCAGGTTCTACCAACACCTTCCCCTGTCCCTCAGGTTCCACCAACACCTTCCCCTGTCCCTCAGGTTCCCCCAACACCTTCCCCTGTCCCTCAGGTTCCACCAACACCTTCCCCTGTCCCTCAGGTTCCACCAACACCTTCCCCCTATATATACACTATTTGGCTTAATTATCAGTCACCGCTGGGCTCCAGAAGCGACTCCCATCCCCAGGCTCCATGGTAAGTGCCCGTGGGGGGGTCTAAGGGCGCCCGGCATTGGCATCACTGGGAGAGTAGAACATTTTCTGGAAAGATTTGGTGGAGGAAGAACAAATGGCTGTTCCCATGGTTTGGGCCCCTGGTGCTAGAGAAACCTTAAGGTTACAGGGTACAATGACATTGTTGACATTTCTGTGTTTACTACTTTGTGGAACAGTTTGGGGGGCCCTTCCCTGTTTCAGCACAATAATCCCCCCCCCCCCATGCACAGAGCCGGGTCCTACAGATGGGAAGAACCTGACTGCACAGAACCCTGACCCCAACCCAACTGACCCCCTGTGGGATAGAACCCGACTGTGAGCCTGATTTCCTTGTTCTTACAGAATTGTAATAGAAATAATCACATTTTTCATGCTTCTGTCTGTAATCAGAAGAGCCATTAAAGGTGAAACAATAACAAAACCCGCCACTAGGTGTCAGTGTTACATAGGCGGTGCCATAGGTTCCATGTATTGTGTTTCCCAAATTAAAGGGACACAGAAGGTGGCCATACACGTACCAATAACGATCTTTCCACCCCCCATTGCCATTCAGGGCTGAATTGTCAGATATGGAGGAGAAACAACAGGGAATCTACCTCCTCCTGCCCATTCAGCCCCAAACGCAGATTTTGCTCAGGGTCCTTCAATGGCGCCTGCTCAAAATCTTTTAACCCTCCCAATCGGCAAGATGACCGATACCAGCAGCCTTCACCATATCGGTTGTGTCGTTGATTTGTTATACACCGAATATTGTATGAAACAAGGTTTCCTATGATAATAACTGTAGGAAAGCAGGAAGTTTTGGAAGCTCAGTCTGCTCTTGGCTGATGTCACTGAGCTTAGGGAGCGACTCCCAATATTCTTCTTTCCCCTGCCTGCTTGCTCTAGTCTCTGCCTGTTCCCTACATGCATACAGGCCAACCAATCACAGTCCTGTCTGGCACTTTGAGCTTGGGGAGAGACTTTAGCTGAATCCTTATTGGGTGACTTTCCCCCTTGTAATGATCCCAAATACTGAGCTGTGTAACAAATATAAGTTACAAAGGTTGGAAACAGAGGCAGAAGCTGAGACAAAAGCTTTAGTCACTTTGCTGTTACAAACAGCCCCTCTGGGAATAAACTGCCCCAGTGTAAAGGCTTCTCTGTATGTAACACAGTGACTGTATCTGCCCCTTACACTCCCCCCCAGGGCTAAGGTACAGAATATTATTCACTTTAGTGCCTATCAGCCCAATAACTTCTCTGTATGTAACACAGTGACTGTATCTGCCCCTTACACTCCCCCCCAGGGCTAAGGTACAGAATATTATTCACTTTAGTGCCCATCAGCCCAATAACTTCTCTGTATGTAACACAGTGACTGTATCTGCCCCTTACACTCCCCCCCAGGGCTAAGGTACAGAATATTATTCACTTTAGTGCCCATCAGCCCAATAACTTCTCTGTATGTAACACAGTGACTGTATCTGCCCCTTACACTCCCCCCCAGGGCTAAGGTACAGAATATTATTCACTTTAGTGCCCATCAGCCCAATAACTTCTCTGTATGTAACACAGTGACTGTATCTGCCCCTTACACTCCCCCCCCCCCCAGGGCTAAGGTACAGAATATTACTCACTTTAGTGCCCATCAGCCCAATAACTTCTCTGTATGTAACACAGTGACTGTATCTGCCCCTTACACCCCCCCCCCAGGGCTAAGGTACAGAATATTATTCACTTTAGTGCCCATCAGCCCAATAACTTCTCTGTATGTAACACAGTGACTGTATCTGCCCCTTACACCCCCCCCCCCCCAGGGCTAAGGTACAGAATATTATTCACTTTAGTGCCCATCAGCCCAATAACTTCTCTGTATGTAACACAGTGAGTGTATCTGCCCCTTACACTCTCCCCCAGGGCTAAGGTACAGAATATTATTCACTTTAGTGCCCATCAGCCCAATAACTTCTCTGTATGTAACACAGTGAGTGTATCTGCCCCTTACACTCCCCCCCCCAGGGCTAAGGTACAGAATATTATTCACTTTAGTGCCCATCAGCCCAATAACTTCTCTGTATGTAACACAGTGACTGTATCTGCCCCTTACACTCCCCCCCCCCAGGGCTAAGGTACAGAATATTATTCACTTTAGTGCCCATCAGCCCAATAACTTCTCTGTATGTAACACAGTGAGTGTATCTGCCCCTTACACTCCCCCCCCCCCCAGGGCTAAGGTACAGAATATTATTCACTTTAGTGCCCATCAGCCCAATAACTTCTCTGTATGTAACACAGTGACTGTATCTGCCCCTTACACTCCCCCCCCCCAGGGCTAAGGTACAGAATATTATTCACTTTAGTGCCCATCAGCCCAATAACTTCTCTGTATGTAACACAGTGACTGTATCTGCCCCTTACACTCCCCCCCCAGGGCTAAGGTACAGAATATTACTCACTTTAGTGCCCATCAGCCCAATAACTTCTCTGTATGTAACACAGTGACTGTATCTGCCCCTTACACCCCCCCCCCAGGGCTAAGGTACAGAATATTATTCACTTTAGTGCCCATCAGCCCAATAACTTCTCTGTATGTAACACAGTGAGTGTATCTGCCCCTTACACCCCCCCCCCCAGGGCTAAGGTACAGAATATTATTCACTTTAGTGCCCATCAGCCCAATAACTTCTCTGTATGTAACACAGTGAGTGTATCTGCCCCTTACACCCCCCCCCCCCAGGGCTAAGGTACAGAATATTATTCACTTTAGTGCCCATCAGCCCAATAACTTCTCTGTATGTAACACAGTGAGTGTATCTGCCCCTTACACTCCCCCCCCAGGGCTAAGGTACAGAATATTACTCACTTTAGTGCCCATCAGCCCAATAACTTCTCTGTATGTAACACAGTGACTGTATCTGCCCCTTACACTCCCCCCCAGGGCTAAGGTACAGAATATTATTCACTTTAGTGCCCATCAGCCCAATAACTTCTCTGTATGTAACACAGTGAGTGTATCTGCCCCTTACACTCCCCCCCCCCCAGGGCTAAGGTACAGAATATTACTCACTTTAGTGCCCATCAGCCCAATAACCTCACACAAAGTGTTTATGAAGCAGTTGCATGGGGGTGTGTGTGCATTACACACGGGGAGAGGCCAAACTGTGCCAGTAGGTGTATAGGCAGAACAACATGTACAGGGGAACCTCTGCACAAACACTATGTTCCTTCCCAGGATGCAAAGTGACTGACACTGAGCTCAGAGTTTGTGTCTCACTATTATAAACAGGCTGTGTATGGCACCCCCAGTCTGTATGGCACCCCCAGGCTGTGTATGGCACCCCCAGTCTGTATGGCACCCCCAGTCTGTATGGCACCCCCAGTCTGTATGGCACCCCCAGGCTGTGTATGGAAGTGTTGATCCCAAGATAATTAAGGGTAGGAAAGTGCAGTGCTAGTCATTGGCTCATTGCCGTTACATGTGCAAGTGCTGCTGGGTTCAGCATAAAGCTTGGGGAGAGGGAAGTACATGTATATGATACTGTAATCACATGTGTATAATAGGGCAGCGCTAGTTTATATGTACCTGTACCCATGATGCACCTGTGTCTCTGTGCCAATGGGATTATATGGCCAGTGTCATTTATGGGAATCCCTCCAGGATTCATTTTTACATCCCCTAATTTCAGGGAAAAGTGGGAAATGTTTCATTAAACAAAAACACTAAACCCCACATTACATTACAGGGCAACACAGGAACCAGTGCAGGCTGCATATTATCATTCTAATTATTAATCAGCTTCTATGGCAGATATTACCTGATGTGCCGTTTTGATATTTTACTATGTTCCCTAAGCTCCGCCTCCCAACAGCAGCCCAGAGCCCACTGAGCATGTGCAAGCCCTAAATCTTACAAAAGCTGGTATAACATAGTAACAAGATGGCGGCCCCCTGTGGACAACTTTGAAAGCATAAATCATTACTGTAATTAGTTTCTTAATCCCTGGGCTTGTGCAGTAAGTTCCTAATGTTTATATTTATATTCAGGATACAAAATACAGAAACCCCAAAAGCATTTGGTACCGTTCCCCGCAAATGGCTGCTCCTTAAACTAAGGGCTGTTGGGTCAGTGAAGTTGTTGGCACGTGGGTAGGAAACTGGCACAGGGTTGGGTACAGGGGGGGTCACTGGTACATTCCCTACTGGGAGTCAGGTGCTTAGTGGGGTCCCTCGAGTGGAACCTTTGGGCCCAGACTGCAGCGGTCACTCCCAGACGTGCAAGAATTTCTGCCTTCAATTTTGCTGGCCTCTGTACGTTCCAGATCATAATATGCCTTCTGGGGTTCTCCACTCAGGAAAAGGTTCCAGTAAACGTTCCCATTCTCCGGCTGGCCCCCCTTCCCTCTCAGCGGTGTGTTCATAGGCTAGTAGGTATGCCTCAACATCATCAGTGACTGCCATCTTTTGCAGGTAATGACTTTCCCGCATCCTCCACCACGTGTGACACTTGGGCCTACAGGGGGATCTGGGTCAGTGCCTTAGTGCCGCTTCCCACTGTCTTTTAGAGTAAACAAAGCAGTCACGGAAGTTGCTCTCTTACAGGCAAGGGCCTGCAGTTTGGTTTGTTACAAAACTACCCAGGGAGAAACATATTGCCCACCTACAACTCCCCCAGACACTTTACTACAGTGCAGTTATTAGAGGGTGCTGGATTCTTCAATACGGTCACTTAAAACAATTCAATTCAACAAGGTGCTACAGTTTTGTATTCTCACAATTTCTCACCAAAAACCATCAATTTGTGACGAAATAAATTCGATAAAAATGTGCACTTTTTTTCTAAAGTGCCAATTTTTTTATAATATCACATAAAAAAGACCTTTAGAAATTATCCAATCAAATGCAAGTGCTGTTCCTTCCAAACCAGAAAAGTGTTGGAATAATAATGGGTTAAACTGTCCTCATATCTATATGTTAAAATTAGTACAGGTATGGGACCCATTATCCAGAATGCTCGGGACCTGGGGTTTTCCAGATAAGGGGTCTTTCTGTAATTCATATCTCCTACCTCAAGTCTACTGAAAAAATGATTTAAGCTATAATTAAACCCAATAGGGTTGTTCTGCCCCAATAAGGGGTAATTATATCTTAGTTGGGATCAAGTACAGGTACTGTTTTATTATTACAGAGAAAAGGGAATCATTTAACCATTAAATAAACCCAATAGGGCTGTTCTGCCCCCAATAAGGGGTAATTATATCTTAGTTGGGATCAAGTACAGGTACTGTTTTATTATTACAGAGAAAAGGGAATCATTTAACCATTAAATAAACCCAATAGGGCTGTTCTGCCCCCAATAAGGGGTAATTATATCTTAGTTGGGATCAAGTACAGGTACTGTTTTATTATTACAGAGAAAAGGGAATCATTTAACCATTAAATAAACCCAATAGGGCTGTTCTGCCCCCAATAAGGGGTAATTATATCTTAGTTGGGATCAAGTACAGGTACTGTTTTATTATTACAGAGAAAAAGGAATCATTTAACCATGAAATAAACCCAATAGGGCTGTTCTGCCCCAATAAGGGGTAATTATATCTTAGTTGGGATCAAGTACAGGTACTGTTTTATTATTACAGAGAAAAGGGAATCATTTAACCATTAAATAAACCCAATAGGGCTGTTCTGCCCCAATAAGGGGTAATTATATCTTAGTTGGGATCAAGTACAGGTACTGTTTTATTATTACAGAGAAAAAGGAATCATTTAACCATGAAATAAACCCAATAGGGCTGTTCTGCCCCAATAAGGGGTAATTATATCTTAGTTGGGATCAAGTACAGGTACTGTTTTATTATTACAGAGAAAAGGGAATCATTTAACCATTAAATAAACCCAATAGGGCTGTTCTGCCCCAATAAGGGGTAATTATATCTTAGTTGGGATCAAGTACAGGTACTGTTTTATTATTACAGAGAAAAGGGAATCATTTAACCATTAAATAAACCCAATAGGGCTGTTCTGCCCCCAATAAGGGGTAATTATATCTTAGTTGGGATCAAGTACAGGTACTGTTTTATTATTACAGAGAAAAAGGAATCATTTAACCATGAAATAAACCCAATAGGGCTGTTCTGCCCCAATAAGGGGTAATTATATCTTAGTTGGGATCAAGTACAGGTACTGTTTTATTATTACAGAGAAAAGGGAATCATTTAACCATTAAATAAACCCAATAGGGCTGTTCTGCCCCAATAAGGGGTAATTATATCTTAGTTGGGATCAAGTACAGGTACTGTTTTATTATTACAGAGAAAAGGGAATCATTTAACCATTAAATAAACCCAATAGGGCTGTTCTGCCCCCAATAAGGGGTAATTATATCTTAGTTGGGATCAAGTACAGGTACTGTTTTATTATTACAGAGAAAAAGGAAATCATGTTGTAAAATTAAAATTATTTGCTTATAATGGAGTCTATGGGAGATGGACTTTCCGTAATTCAAAACTTTCTGGATAATGGGTTTCCGGATAAGGGGTCTGATACCTGTATATAGTTATGCTATGAATGTATCACATGTACTTGTGTGATATCTGTCCATCTAGCAAACAGGCGAGCGGCTCATTATTTCCAATAGAGACTGATAAGGCCGTATTGATGAGGGAATGGGCTGCAGAGCTTATAATTACATTGCCATTACAAGGTTGGACCAGACAACCCTTGGAACTGCTAGCCACCGGGCTACTGTAATCTTGTCTCCCACGGCAAAGGCAATAAAGTACTTTTCTAGATTCCTAAGTCCTGGTTTGTTTATCCACAGAGAATGTCTCTGGCGCCACAGATTCAAATATCACCCGATATGTGTAGTTTTCTTATTAAAAATAAAAATGGATAAATTACTATTAAATGAATGAATTATCAAGCTATCAGCCTGTCATGCCAGGCCATATGGCCCTGACCCGGGAAAGGGTTAACCCCTAGCCCCATCTGGTCTCCCGCAGAGACCCTTAATTAAATAGGCACCCAGGGGCTGTGGGAAGGGGGCAACTCCAGCAGAGGGAGCAGACTATCCGTATCCAGCCATTTGTAGGGCGGGGAACCTGGGGCAATTGGTTCCTTTGATCTGTTGATAAAGAGAGGCAATTGTGGCCCTAAGAACAGCAGGGGGCGCAGCTATGAGAAAATATGGATTATAGAAAGGGATCCATATCTCCTTTGCTTTAGGGGTCACATCCCCATAAATCACATATTGGTTATGGGGGGGCCCCATGCTTCCCAATGGTACCAAACAGGTACTGCCTATACCCACCAGTTAGGGGGGATAGTTTCTGGGGGGCTGGGACAGGAGACCCCCCTCATGTTTGGTATCATTCTTATCCCCCACATATGGGTTAAAACAAGCCCCAATTCTCATAATATTGGATACCGGCAAGTACCAATATTATATGACCAGAAACGGGCAGGAGAAGTGCAGCCTCTATAGGGGGGTCCTGTGACACACCCCCGGGCACTCCCTCCTCATGAATACAGTAATGGGGGAGGGGCCCAGCAGGAGGATAAAAAAGGGTACAGACCCAGGTGCCAGTAACTCATATTTTGAGGCTCCATGTTCTTTTGGATTGTGGGTTCACTGTACCTAACTCCAGCCTCAGGAGGGCACAAGATCCCTGTAACGTAGTTAGGATTTCTCTGTGTTTTTATTCCCTTTTATTTTATTTGACTGTTTTGCATGTACATGTCTCTTTTGTAACATCTGTTTAATGCCCTGTTTGCCCTTTAATATTAAATATACAATTTTATAAGTTCTGCCCTTTGGCTCTATATCCATTCCCACATACCTTGTATGGCTGCTCAGGCCTAGAGGGGTACTAACTGCTTGTTGTGTGTGTGTAGAGCAGGGGGGGGGGGGGGCAGTTCTGTGTAGATGCTAATTAGCTAGGGGACTGTCAGTAGGACAGTGTGTATGTAAATTAACCCTTTGGCTGCTGGTGTGTGTGTGGAAGTAGTAGAACTATCCCTCACTGCAGTAGGAAGTTGGTGCATGATATATTTGGGTAATTAGGTTTCTATCGCCTGTTAATGATAGATGGGGGCAGGGAATAGTTATTTGGGGTGGGGGGGTGTTTGGGGGTGTCTGACGTTAGTCTAACCTGTGTGTAAGGGGACTGAGTGTAACCCCTTGTCTCCCAGTCCCGGTGTCACGTGCGCCTGAGAGTGGCGTGTTCCTGACACAGCCCAATGATTGATTGGTAATTCACCTTATTAGGTATCAGAGAGAGAAAAGGAAGATTCGGGAGGCGGAGACACCCCAATAACTGGCTGATTAAAGGGAAACCCCAAAGCAAAGACGAGGCGGATACCCAGGGGCTTCGCTCTCACAGTTGCCCAATACTTATTAAAGGATGAAATTATCCGATAAAACCGCAAACCTCGAGGATCTTGGAGGGAAAACAGAGTTAAGATAAATGTTACGGAGAAAGAGTTGTAAGAATCACAATTAGAAGTCACGGTCGGCTGAAGCTGCACCTTTATTCCAGTTAAGCCCCCCCAGCAGCCCCCCAGCCCCCCAGCAGCCCCCCCAGCCCCCCCCCAGCCCCCCAGCAGCCCCCCCCAGCCCCCAGCCCCCCCCAGCCCCCCAGCAGCCCCCCCCCAGCCCCCCAGCAGCCCCCCAGCAGCCCCCCCCAGCCCCCCAGCAGCCCCCCCCAGCCCCCCCAGCCCCCCAGCAGCCCCCCCCCCACACCCTCAGGTATCAATTTCACATTCCAGTAGTAAAAAATGTTTATATATTAAAATGCCCTCCTCCGCATCCGGCACCCTTACCGGGTTGCACTTGAACCAGGGCCCAGGGAACTGAGGGGACATTGGAGCAGAAACCTGTGACAGTTCACGCTTGAATTGAAAATAAAATGTGGCCAATATGTCTCTGTTGGGGCTACAAAGAGAAGCCAACTGGGTTAGTTATACCACTAACAAGCCATATTGAACAGCTAAAGAGGACACCCACCCTACCTTGCCCCCCAGCATCCGCAGCCAAACGGGCCTGAAGCCGCATGGTCCTCTAAATTGAGCCACAAATTGAGGCCCCGGCTTCGGCCTAGCTCTCATCGGCCATTGTATGGCTCTCACGGAATTACATTTTAAAATATGTGGTGTTTATGGCTCTCAGCCAAAAAGGTTCCCGACCCCTGGTCTACAGGCTCGTTGTGTTGGGCTGAAACCCACAGACTGTTCTTCCCCTTCAGCTGATTCTTCCGCTTCTTCTTCTCCTTATTCTTAGCCCCCCCATTGTCTAAACGCTACTCCTCCTACAGGTTTAGGGGTACAGCACCCAGACTCCCCACACTTCCTCGCCCTATAGCAGAGCAGGGTGCCTGTGTGTATCTAAACGCTCCTCCCCCTACAGGTTTAGGGGTACAGCACCCAGACTCCCCACACTTCCTCGCCCTATAGCAGAGCAGGGTGCCTGTGTGTATCTAAACGCTCCTCCCCCTACAGGTTTAGGGGGAGAGTACAGAGTAATCATGTCCCCTCGCAAGCGCCTCTTTTCCAGAGAGAACAACCCCAACCCTGACAGTCTCACCTCATAGTTTAACCCTTCCATCCCCTTTACCAGTTTAGTTGCAGTCTCTGCACTCTCTCCAGCTCATTAATATCCTTCTTAAGGACTGGAGCCCAAAACTGCCCCCATACTCACTGTTACTGCCCCCCATACTCACTGTTACTGCCCCCATACTCACTGTTACTGCCCCCCATACTCACTGTTACTGCCCCCCCATACTCACTGTTACTGCCCCCCATATTCACTGTTACTGCCCCCCATACTCACTGTTACTGCCCCCCATACTCACTGTTACTGCCCCCCATACTCACTGTCACTGCCCCCCATACTCACTGTTACTGCCCCCATACTCACTGTTACTGCCCCCCCATACTCACTGTTACTGCCCCCCATACTCACTGTTACTGCCCCCCATACTCACTGTTAATGCCCCCCATACTCACTGTTACTGCCCCCCATACTCAAGGTGAGGCCTTACCAGGGACCTATAAAGGGGCAAAATTATGTTCTCATCCCTTGAGTCAATGCCCTTTTTTATACAAGACAGCACTTTATTTGCTTTAGTAGCCACAGAATGACACTGCCTGGCATTAGACAACTTGTTATCAACAAAAACCCCCAGATCCTTCTCCATTAAGGAAACCCCCAGGGTGCCTGTGTGTATCTAAACGCTCCTCCCCCTACAGGTTTAGGGGTACAGCACCCAGACTCCCCACACTTCCTCGCCCTATAGCGGAGCAGGGTGCCTGTGTGTATCTAAACGCTCCTCCCCCTACAGGTTTAGGGGTACAGCACCCAGACTCCCCACACTTCCTCGCCCTATAGCGGAGCAGGGTGCCTGTGTGTATCTAAACGCTCCTCCCCCTACAGGTTTAGGGGTACAGCACCCAGACTCCCCACACTTCCTCGCCCTATAGCGGAGCAGGATGCCTGTGTGTATCTAAACACTCCTCCCCCTACAGGTTTAGGGGTACACCACCCAGACTCCCCACACTTCGCCCTATAGCGGAGCAGGGTGCCCGTGTGTATCTAAACGCTCCTCCCCCTACAGGTTTAGGGGTACAGCACCCAGACTCCCCACACTTCCTCGCCCTATAGCGGAGCAGGGTGCCTGTGTGTATCTAAACGCTCCTCCCCCTACAGGTTTAGGGGTACAGCACCCAGACTCCCCACACTTCCTCGCCCTATAGCGGAGCAGAGTGCCTGTGTGTATCTAAACGCTCCTCCCCCTACAGGTTTAGGGGTACAGCACCCAGACTCCCCACACTTCCTCGCCCTATAGCGGAGCAGGGTGCCTGTGTGTATCTAAACGCTCCTCCCCCTACAGGTTTAGGGGTACAGCACCCAGACTCCCCACACTTCCTCGCCCTATAGCGGAGCAGGATGCCTGTGTGTATCTAAACACTCCTCCCCCTACAGGTTTAGGGGTACACCACCCAGACTCCCCACACTTCGCCCTATAGCGGAGCAGGGTGCCCGTGTGTATCTAAACGCTCCTCCCCCTACAGGTTTAGGGGTACAGCACCCAGACTCCCCACACTTCCTCGCCCTATAGCGGAGCAGGGTGCCTGTGTGTATCTAAACGCTCCTCCCCCTACAGGTTTAGGGGTACAGCACCCAGACTCCCCACACTTCCTCGCCCTATAGCGGAGCAGAGTGCCTGTGTGTATCTAAACGCTCCTTCCCCTACAGGTTTAGGGGTACACCACCCAGACTCCCCACACTTCCTCGCCCTATAGCGGAGCAGGGTGCCTGTGTGTATCTAAACGCTCCTCCCCCTACAGGTTTAGGGGTACAACACCCAGACTCCCCACACTTCCTCGCCCTATAGCGGAGCAGGGTGCCTGTGTGTATCTAAACGCTGCTCCCCCTACAGGTTTAGGGGTACAGCACCCAGACTCCCCACACTTCCTCGCCCTATAGCGGAGCAGGGTGCCTGTGTGTATCTAAACGCTCCTCCCCCTACAGGTTTAGGGGTACAACACCCAGACTCCCCACACTTCGCCCTATAGCGGAGCAGGGTGCCTGTGTGTATCTAAACGCTCCCCCTACAGGTTTAGGGGTACAGCACCCAGACTCCCCACACTTCCTCGCCCTATAGCGGAGCAGGGTGCCTGTGTGTATCTAAACGCTGCTCCCCCTACAGGTTTAGGGGTACAGCACCCAGACTCCCCACACTTCCTCGCCCTATAGCGGAGCAGGGTGCCTGTGTGTATCTAAACGCTCCTCCCCCTACAGGTTTAGGGGTACAACACCCAGACTCCCCACACTTCCTCGCCCTATAGGGGAGCAAGGTGCCTGTGTGTATCTAAACGCTCCTCCCCCTACAGGTTTAGGGGTACAACACCCAGACTCCCCACACTTCCTCGCCCTATAGGGGAGCAGGGTGCCTGTGTGTATCTAAACGCTGCTCCCCCTACAGGTTTAGGGGTACAGCACCCAGACTCCCCACACTTCCTCGCCCTATAGCGGAGCAGGGTGTTTGTGTGTATCTAAACGCTCCTCCCCCTACAGGTTTAGGGGTACAACACCCAGACTCCCCACACTTCCTCGCCCTATTGGGGAGCAGGGTGCCTGTGTGTATCTAAACGCTGCTCCCCCTACAGGTTTAGGGGTACAACACCCAGACTCCCCACACTTCCTCGCCCTATAGCGGAGCAGGGTGCCTGTGTGTATCTAAACGCTGCTCCCCCTACAGGTTTAGGGGTACAGCACCCAGACTCCCCACACATCTTCGCCCTACAGCGGAGCAGGGTGCCTGTGTGTATCTAAACGCTCCTCCCCCTACAGGTTTAGGGGTACAACACCCAGACTCCCCACACTTCCTCGCCCTATAGCGGAGCAGGGTGCCTGTGTGTATCTAAACGCTCCTCCCCCTACAGGTTTAGGGGTACAACACCCAGATTCCCCACACTTCCTCGCCCTATAGCGGAGCAGGGTGCCTGTGTGTATCTAAACGCTCCTCCCCCTACAGGTTTAGGGGTACAACACCCAGACTCCCCACACTTCCTCGCCCTATAGGGGAGCAGGGTGCCTGTGTGTATCTAAACGCTCCTCCCCCTACAGGTTTAGGGGTACAGCACCCAGACTCCCCACACATCTTCGCCCTATAGCGGAGCAGGGTGCCTGTGTGTATCTAAACGCTCCCCCTACAGGTTTAGGGGTACAACACCCAGACTCCCCACACATCTTCGCCCTATAGCGGAGCAGGGTGCCTGTGTGTATCTAAGGGATCCTGCCCCCCATCTTTTTGTGGTGCCACTCCAAACCCCCCAATTTTGCCATTGACTTTAACAGGGACTTACAGCTTTGAGGCTGCTCCCCCCAAACTTGAATAACATAATAATGGGGTCACCCCGAATGAAACAGTGACATTTGTTGGATGACCATGAAGTGGGAGGGGCCAACAACAGCCAATCAAATTGTACCCATTGACTTTTATGGGGAAATTGAAACTGCTGCCAATCTTATAGCTGTGAGGCCACACCCCCAAACTTGAATCACACAGTCATGGGCTCAGCCTGAATGAAAATATGATGATTGGATGCCCAAAAGTGGGCGGAGCTGTGAACAGCCAATAAGATTTTACCTATTGACTTGGGGGAAATCCAACCTGCTGCCAGTCTCACAGTAATAACACCGGGGTCCCCAAACTTTTCACAGTTGGTCACTAGGGGGCTGCAGTTTTAGTTTTGAAAAAGTGGGCGGGGCCACCAACAGGCAATCAGATTTTACCTATTGATTTTTTTTTTATTGCCAGGGTTCCCAAACTTTGCATTGTCGGTCACTGGGGACTTCTACTCAAGGTTAGAAAAAGTGGGCGTGGCCACCAACCACCAATCACAATTCACCTATTGACTTTTATTGGTTTAAATTAAACCTGCTGCTGTTCTGTAACTATTAATCCTACGGCCCCTAAACTGCGCAGAGTTAGTCACTGGGCAACTGCAGTTCCAGGTTAGAAAAAGGGGGTGGAGCCACCAACCACCAATCAGATGTCACTTGTTGACTTTCAGTGGGAAATTTAAGTTGCTGCCATTCAGACACTATTAAATCCAGGGCCCCAAACTTTGCACAGTGGTTTTTACTGTATAACTGGGGTCCAAGGTTAGAAAAAGTGGGCGGAGCCCATTCAGTGACTTCATGTTTTTCAACCCAACATGAAGTTTGTTCTCAAACTTCCCTTTCTAGTTGTTGGTGTTCTTTTAAATGCACATCCCAATCATTCCTCCTTCCCCTCCTCCCCCCTCCTCCCCCTTCCTCCTCCATTCCTCCCCTTCCTCCCTCCTCCTCCCTTCCCTCCTCCCTCCCCTTCCCCTCCTCCCCCCTCCCTCCTCCATTCCTCCCCTTCCTCCCTCCTCCTCCCCTCCCCTTCCCTCCTCCCTCCCTCCCTCCCTCCCTCCCTCCCTTCCCCTCCTCCCCCTCCCTCCTCCCTGCCTCCCCTTCCCCTCCCTCCTCCTCCCTCCCCTTCCCTTCCCCTCCTCCCCCTCCCTCCTCCCCCCATTCCCTTCCCCCCTCTCCTCCTTCCCTTCCCCCTCCCCTTCCCCCCTCTCCCCTCCTCCCCTCCTCCCCCTCCCTTCCTCCCTCCCCTTCCCCCTCACTCCTCTCCCATTCCCCTTGCCCCCTCTCCTCCTCTCCTCCTCCCCCTTCCCTCCCCTTCCCTCCCCTTCCCCCCTTCCTCTTCCCTCCTCCCCTTCCCCTCACTCCCCCTCCCCTTCTCCCCTCTCCTCCTCCCATTCCCCCTCCCCTTCCCCCCTCCTCCTCCCCTCCCCTTCCCCCCTTTCCCCTCCTCCCCCTCTCCTCCTCCCCTTCCCCCTCCCCTTCCCCCTCTCCTCCCCCACCCCTCCCCTTCTGCTGTCCCCCCTCCCCCTCCCTCCTTCCCCCTCCCTCCTCCCCTTCCCACCCCTCTCCTCCTGCTCTCCTCCGACCCCCCTCCCTCCTCCCTTCCTCTCCCTTTCCCACGTCATTCCTCTTCACTTCTGCGTGTGACACAGCACGCTCGCTCTGAAGCATCCGGTTGCCTAGCAACCTGCTCAAACAGGAAGCGACAAGCAATCAGATTCCCCAGCCCTGCCGTGCTGCTCTCCCCACTTCTCTCTGCATTCGAGGGGAGGGGTGGAAGGAGCAGCACTGACTCCCATTAGTGCCTCAGTGTAGCAACGATCAGTCTCGCAACCCGTCTGCACTTTACCTTCAAGGTGAATGGGCACCGTCTCTGAGTGGGGTTGCCTAGCAACCACATACTCCTACTCGACTGTAAGGTGATCTGTTTTCTTAAAAACAGGTAAAAAAACACAAATACAAGAGTAGTGTAGAAATGATCCCTATATTTACTAACAATACAAATACATCACAAGCTTTCGGAGCTCTAAGGCCCCTTCATCAGGGAAAATAAAAGTATTCTGCCTGAGGAAGGTTTATAGTTATGTGTAACTGTTGTTGTGTCCTTGGAGATTCCCATAAGATCTGAATATCTCTCCCTGGTTATTTAGCTATTGGTATATTCTGATTGGTCCTACCCCCCCCATTACCCCCCCCGGTGCAGGTAGAACAGGTTCCCCAGTATCTAACAGGAAGTAGATTTCCGTTGCTTGGGAAGCTGCTTTCGCTCTCGGCACCATCACATCTGCTCCCAGGGGGCCGGGAAGGGGCATGTTTGGTAAGTGGGGTAAATCCAAGCCTTGCCTATTACAGGGAATGGTACTTACCTGTGTATAGAACCTGTGTGACCCATCAGGCCCCCCAACTGCCCCTGCTTCCCCCTCCCATTCCTGCCCCTAAACACTATAGCCCCTCTATAGATATGCCCCCAAATCCCACTCACTATCACTCACCCATGTGATTTCACTCTCAGACTCACTCCCCTTTAATGTAACCCTTTCATACCTGTACCCCATCTAACTTTATTCAGAATCCCCCCTCCCCTCTCCCTTCCCCCCCTCCTGTTGTGCCCGTCTCAGTGCCGCTCTCTAACCCACTTACACTCTATTCATCTAAATCTGTTCCTCCCATCACTGTTAGTGCCCCTGTCTCTCCCAGACTGACTGTGCCATGGTGGCTTCTCTCTCTGTCAGTGCCCCCTGTGCCCCCCATGCCCCTCACACCCCACTGGGGCAATAGGCATCTCCTCTCTTCTCACTGAGGCCTCAATCACATCCCTTTCTATTCTCCCTCCTGGTTCCCTTCTTGTGGGGCACATACAGTTTATTTATCCCTCTTGCCCTGAGCCCAATGTTCTGTTCTCCCATCAGCCCATATCTCCCTATAGGACCCACTCTGTATCCCTATATACTTATATCCCAATGTTTGGATAGATACCAGTGACTGCCTCTGTGTGTGTGTGTAACCCTTTCTTGGCACACTCTGCAGGAATAGTGTTACACTCACCTCTCTGGGCTCTATTACTCGCTTAGTGCAGGAGATTTAGTTGCAATAGTGAAAGGTACTGGGAAATGGGATTTAGCGCAGTGCCGCCCCCTAGTGGCAGTGAGGGGCACACTTTAGGGGGTTCCACTAGGAAATAATCACACACAGTTTGGCAATAAAGATAAACTTTATATCATACCTCCCAAGATTTGAAAAATGAAAAGAGGGACAAAAATATTTAGCGCGCGCAGCGTGCCAAATTTTGTGACCACGCCCACTTTGTGTGGCCACGCCCCAATTGCCACTCCCCATTTTAAAAAAAAAATACTCCTTTTATATAGTTGAAATGGCGGGATCAGACGCAAATGTGCTATACCCTCATACTGTACTACCTAAGGAAAACAATATAGCAACTCCTACATATAAATACAAATATAGAGAGAAGGCAGTCAGTTATAAGTGAGTTTTAACTATCTACCAGTTTTGCCCCCCCATACACAGTACCCCCCCATACACAGTAGCCCCCCCCACAGTGTCCCCCATACACAGTAGCCCCCCCACACAGTGTCCCCCATACACATTAGCCCCCCATACACAGTAGCCCCCCCATACACAGTAGCCCCCCCACAAAGTGTCCCCCATACACATTAGCCCCCCCATACACAGGTGCCCCCCCATACAGAGTAGCCCCCCCATACACAGTAGCCCCCCCATACACAGGTTCCCCACCCATACACAGTAGCCCCCCCATACAGAGTAGCCCCCCCATACAGAGTAGCCCCCCCATACACAGTAGCCCCCCCACACAGTGTCCCCCATACACATTAGCCCCCCATACACATTAGCCCCCATACACAGGTGCCCCCCCATACAGAGTAGCCCCCCCCACAGTGTCCCCCCATACACATTAGCCCCCATACACAGGTGTCCCCCCATACAGAGTAGCCCCCCACAGTGTCCCCCCATACACATTAGCCCCCATACACATTAGCCCCCCCATACACAGGTGCCCCCCCATACAGAGTAGCCCCCCCACAGTGTCCCCCCATACACATTAGCCCCCCCATACACAGGTGCCCCCCATACAGTGCCTCCATACATGCTGCCGATGCTGCAGCTTCTTCTTCAGCGTCCCCTCTCTGTATGCGGCTCCTTGTTCGGCGGTGCCAGGTCCTTTTATAAGGTTGCGCCCGTGCGTGCGTGTGTGGGTACGTGTGATGTCAATACGCACGGGCGCAACCTTATAAAAGGACCTGGCACCGCCGAACAAGGAGCCGCATACAGAGAGGAGCCACTGGGGGAACGCCTGACTGCAGTCAGCGCATCCCGCTGTCGGGATAGTTCCATTACGGAAATGCAGGACATTCATGGAACTATCCGGGACAGCGGGACGCGCTGCCAAAACCGGGACTGTCCCGCAGAAAGTGGGACAGTTGGGCGGTATGTTTATATAACAGTTGAAACTAGAAAGGGGAGTTTGAGAACAAACTTCATGTTGGGTTGAAAAACATGAAGTCACTGAATGGGCTCCTCCCACTTTCTCTAACCTTGGACCCCAGTTATACAGTAAAAACCACTGTGCAAAGTTTGGGGACCCTGGTTTTAATAGTGTCTGAATGGCAGCAACTTAAATTTCCCCACTGAAAGTCAACGACATCTGATTGGCGGTTGGTGGCTCCACCCCCTTTTTCTAACCTGGAACTGCAGTTACCCAGTGACTCTGAGCAGTTTAGGGACCGTAGGGTTAATAGTTACAGAACGGCAGCAGTTAAAATTTAAACCAATAAAAGTCAATAGGTGAATTGTGATTGGTGGTTGGTGGCCACGCCCACTTTTTCTAACTTTGAATGGAAGTCACCCAGTGAGAAACAGTGGGCACCCTGGCATAAATAGTGTGAGACTGGCAGCATTTTAAACCAATACAATTCAATGGATGAAATCTGATTGGCTGTTAGTGGCCCAACCCACTTTTTCTATTTTTGAACTGCAGTCCCCCAGTGACCAACTCTGCAAATTTTGGGGACTCAGGCATAAAAACGTGAGGCTGACAGCATTTTACACTTCCCCATTGAAAGTAAATAGGTGAAATGTTATTGGCTGTTGGTGGCTCCGCCCACTTTTTTCTAACTTTGAACGGCAAATACCCAGTGACTAACCAATGAAATCTAATGGGTGGAAATGGATTGGCTGTTGGTGGCTCCACCCACTTGTTCTAACAACAACTGCCAGTCACTGACTGTGCAAAGTTTGGAATGTTCTGTGTATCAGTTATGGGCCCATCTGGGAGGCTGGTACTGAAGTGGGTTCATGACCAATGAGAACTTCCCATGTCAGATCTTTATTTGAAGTGAATTGAGACCATTACTGTTAATTCCAATACATGTTACTGGGTCCCAGAGTCAGGCCAAGTAGTGGTTGTGCCCAAGGTGATGCTACCTGGTCCCCCCATTCACTACTTACCCCCCCACCCCACTGCTCCTGCTCCCTGACCCCCCCATTCACTACTTACCCCCACCCCACTGCTCCTGCTCCCTGGCCCCCCATTCACTACTTACCCCCACCCCACTGCTTCTGCTCCCTGGCCCCCCCATTCACTACTTACCCCCCACCCCACTGCTCCTGCTCCCTGTCCCCCCATTCACTACTTACCCCCCACCCCACTGCTCCTGCTCCCTGACCCCCCATTCACTACTTACCCCCCACCCCACTGCTCCTGCTCCCTGTCCCCCCATTCACTACTTACCCCCCACCCCACTGCTCCTGCTCCCTGACCCCCCATTCACTACTTACCCCCCACCCCACTGCTCCTGCTCCCTGTCCCCCCATTCACTACTTACCCCCACCCCACTGCTCCTGCTCCCTGACCCCCCATTCACTACTTACCCCCCACCCCACTGCTCCTGCTCCCTGTCCCCCCATTCACTACTTACCCCCCACCCCACTGCTCCTGCTCCCTGGCCCCCCCATTCACTACTTACCCCCCACCCCACTGCTCCTCCCATTCACTACTTACCCCCCACCCCACTGCTCCTGCTCCCTGTCCCCCCATTCACTACTTACCCCCCACCCCACTGCAGCAATAGAGGTATAGTTGTACAACCCCCTCCCCTTCTTCTTCCTCTTTACCCATTTTACTTTTTTAGGAGACCATTAAAAATATTGTAATATCAGTAAAACTGTAAAATCAGGGAAATACATTTTATATTGGTGGGACCATAAACACAGTGTAAAATGGGGGAAAACTGACAATCAGGGAAAGTAAAATTGAGGTTTGACTGTAAATCTTATTCTGCTTCTTCATAAATAAATTGTGCAACAGGGGCACCTACCTAAATCTGTGGGGTTGTTTCTATTCCATCACTGGGGGTGCAGCCTGGCAGTATAGCAAGTTAAAGTATAGCAAATTTAAGTATACTTTAATGAGTTAGACAGAGTTAACTAGCAACTATTAATATCTGCCTTCATCTGCCTTTACCATCACCAACCCGCACCTCCAACCATACACCCCTAACCCAGGCTTTCTTTGTCTCACCAGGTATGTTTGCTGCCATCCACTTTCCTGACTTGCACCCCCTTTTCCACTGCTGGGTCATTTTAAATGTAATGTTTGCTGCCACATTTGCTGATTTTTGCATTTTCTATATCTGTATTTACTGCTTGGCTTTGATCAGTGACATTCATTATTATACCCCCAGTGTAATTGCATTTCCTGGCTCTGTGTAAGGGTAAATCATTATCTGATAACAGGCAATAGGTGTGAATTTGGGTGTGTTAGCTGTCTAGCCAATTGGGCCCTCCTCTCAGAACCATGTGACTCTCTGGAACTATTTCCTTGGGATCACTCTGGGAGCAGCTTGGCAGTATAGCAAGTTAAAGTATAGCAAATGTAAGTATACTGTAATGAGTTAGACAGAGTTAGACAGCAGTTGGAACAAATTCCATCTGGGACTTCGCCTGAAAATGACAAAACTCACTTCATTCCTGTTGACTGTATGCATGGTGCTCCCTAAGGCAGTCTCTTCCTTTAACCCTCCTGTTGTATGTCCATACTCCATCCACATATCCCCCTCCCTGCTCCCATCTACCTACTCCGGCTCCTCCTCCCTGCTCCCATCTACCTACTCCGGCTCCTCCTCCCTGCTCCCATCTACATACTCCGGCTCCTCCTCCCTGCTCCCATCTACATACTCCGGCTCCTCCTCCCTGCTCCCATCTACATACTCCGGCTCCTCCTCCCTGCTCCCATCTACATACTCCGGCTCCTCCTCCCTGCTCCCATCTACATACTCCGGCTCCTCCTCCCTGCTCCCATCTACATACTCCGGCTCCTCCTCCCTGCTCCCATCTACATACTCCGGCTCCTTTACCCTGTATAATTACCTACACCTCTGTCCCCCGGTTACTGTCCATACGCGGAGGCACAATCATTTCAAATCCTCTGCTCATATCTACTCACTCCTCTTCCTACTGTTACTGGCTGCAGGGGATGTCTCTCCTACTGTTGCTGGCTGCAGGGGATGTCTCTCCTACTGTTGCTGGCTACAGGGGATGTCTCTCCTACTGTTGCTGGCTGCAGGGGATGTCTCTCCTACTGTTGCTGGCTGCAGGGGATGTCTCTCCTACTGTTGCTGGCTGCAGGGGATGTCTCTCCTACTGTTGCTGGCTGCAGGGGATGTCTCTCCTACTGTTGCTGGCTGCAGGGGATGTCTCTCCTACTGTTGCTGGCTGCAGGGGATGTCTCTCCTACTGTTGCTGGCTGCAGGGGATGTCTCTCCTACTGTTGCTGGCTGCAGGGGATGTCTCTCCTACTGTTGCTGGCTGCAGGGGGTGTCTCTCCTACTGTTGCTGGCTGCAGGGGGTGTCTCTCCTACTGTTGCTGGCTGCAGGGGGTGTCTCTCCTACTGTTGCTGGCTGCAGGGGATGTCTCTCCTACTATTGCTGGCTGCAGGGGATGTCTCTCCTACTATTGCTGGCTGCAGGGGATGTCTCTCCTACTATTGCTGGCTGCAGGGGATGTCTCTCCTACTGTTGCTGGCTGCAGGGGATGTCTCTCCTACTGTTGCTGGCTGCAGGGGATGTCTCTCCTACTGTTGCTGGCTGCAGGGGTGTCTCTCCTACTATTGCTGGCTGCAGGGGATGTCTCTCCTACTATTGCTGGCTGCAGGGGATGTCTCTCCTACTATTGCTGGCTGCAGGGGATGTCTCTCCTACTATTGCTGGCTGCAGGGGATGTCTCTCCTACTATTACTGGCTGCAGGGGATATCTCTCCAAACCCCGGGCCCTGCCCCATACCTACTTATATCCGTCCTCGTCCTTCTGTCCCCATGCCTAAATCCTGTCGTACCTCTGCTGCTTCTAACCCTATTCAGGTTCCCACTCTTCCCTCCTCCTGCCCCCCCCCATTCCCTTGTGACCCCATGTCCGTTCCGTAACTAACAAAGCTACACTAATCCATGATCTGTTCTGTTCTAACTCATTCCATCCCCTCGCACTAAGTGAAACCCGGCTGTTACAGAATGACACCGGCACTGAAGCTGCGCTCTCTCATGGCGTCTGTCTTTCTCCCACACCCCCCGGACCACTGGACGCGGTGGGGGAGTTGGAATTCTCCTCTCCTCCCGTTGCCGGTTCGCACCTATTCCTATTCCCCCGGCTTATTTGTTTAATTCATTTGAGGTGCATGCCCTTCAGATCTCCCACCCTCTCTCTGTATGGGGGGGTCATTTACAGGCCCCCATCAGCCCCCCCCTGCTCCCTTCCTCTCTGATTATGAAACCTGGCTCTCCTTTTCCCTCTCTACTGACGGCCCTGCAATCAGCCTTGGGGATTTCAACTCCCACATTGATGATCCCTCACAACCCCGGCCCTCACGTTTTCTCCCCTAACCTCCTCCTTTGAGCTCCAGCAGTGGGACAAACACTCCTACCCATAAGGGGCCACTTTCTGGATTTAGTCTTTACTAAAAACCTGTCCCTTTCTGATTTTAACAGTGTCCCCTTTCCCTTCTCTGACCATCACCTCGTTACATTTTCTGTCTCTCACTCTCCTTCCCAACCTGCCCCTTCCCCCGCTGTATTAATTAGAAACACACATGGCGTAGATCTCCCGGCCTTAGCTCGCTCTTTCAGGTCCAGTCTCTCCTCCTTCAATGAGATGTCTGACCCTGATACCCTGGTTAGCGAGTACAACAGAATACTAGCCTCCACCATTGATTCATTTGCACCCCTTCAGCCTAAGCGCACTCGGGTGCAAAACCCCCGCCCCTGGCTGAATGTGCACCCCAAATTCCTACGCTCCTGTGCGAGGTCTGCGGAACGTATGTGGGGAAATCCCGTACGCAAGCAGACTTTATCCACTATAAATTCCTATTGGCTGCCTCAATTCTGCCCTGTCGAAGGCTAAACAGGAATACTACAACACCCTCATAAACAGTAATAAATCCAACCCAAAACGCCTATTTTCCATATTCAATCCCCTTCTGTGTCCCTCGCAGACTCAATCACCTGACTTTATGCACTCTCCCCAGGACTTTGCTGATTTCTTCCTGAACAAAGTGGAGTCCCCCCGCAATCAGATTCCCCCCTCTAATAATACTAACCAGCTCCTCCTTCCTCAGCCCCCTCAGCCCCCCTCTGCCCCCCTCAGCCCCCTCTGCCCCCTCAGCCCCCCTCTGCCCCCTCAGCCCCCCTCTGCCCCCCTCTGCCCCCCTCTGCCCCCCTCTGCCCCCCTCTGCCCCCTCAGCCCCCCTCTGCCCCCTCAGCCCCCCTCTGCCCCCCTCTGCCCCCCTCTGCCCCCCTCTGCCCCCTCAGCCCCCCTCTGCATGTCTGAGCTCATTTGGTCCCGTAACTGGCTCTGAAGTCTCCCGGCTTCTGTTGTTGGCTCCGCTCACCACTTGCTCTCTTGCCCCATGCCTTCTTCTCTTCTCAAACACTGTACTGCTGAGCTTACACTCCGGCTCTTACTCACATCTTCAACTCTTCTCTGTCTTCTGGAAGTTTCCCCTCTTCTTTCAAACAGGCCTGTGTCAAGCCCATCCTTAAAAAGGCCCCGCTGGACCCGTCCTGTCTCTCTAACTACTGTCCTGTCTCTCTAACTACCGCCCTGTCTCTCTAACTACCGCCCTGTCGCTCTAACTACCGCCCTGTCGCTCTAACTACCGCCCTGTCGCTCTAACTACCGCCCTGTCTCTCTAACTACCGCCCTGTCTCGCTTTTACCGCTTGCCTCCAAAATCTTAGAGCGCATTGTCTTCTCCCGTATCACTAACTTCCTTAATGCACATAATTTACTGGACCCGCTGCAATCTGGCTTTCGGCCTGCGCACTCTACTGAGACAGCCCTGTGTGAGTTACGAATGATCTTCAGGTGCCAAAGCCAGTGGTCACTTCTCTATATTAATCCTTCTAGACCAGTGCTGTCCAACTGGCGGCCCGCGACCCCCCTCTGTGTGGCCCCCCACCTGTCTGGCTGCTTTGATGGCTTACCTTTGAGTAAGCATTAAATGGTATCAGTACTGAGATTAACTGCCCCCCCTGCATGGTTCTCACCTCAGATTCAGGCTGTAATCCCCCTGTATTGTTTAAATATGTAATCCCCTGTGTTTTTCACACCTTTTAGTTTCTGCATTGTTCCCCCCCTGCAGTGTTCCCACCTCAGGCTCAGGCTGTAATCACTCCCATTGTTCACTTATTCACACCTCAGACATAGGTACTGTAGGCAGAGTATGGCACACACAGGCAGCATAGGACAGGCAGAGTATGGCACACACAGGCAGCATAGGACAGGCAGAGTATGGCACACACAGGCAGCGTAGGACAGGCAGAGTATGGCACACACAGGCAGCATAGGACAGGCAGAGTATGGCACACACAGGCAGCGTAGGACAGGCAGAGTATGGCACACACAGGCAGGGTAGGGAAGGCAGAGTATGGCACATACAGCCAGCATAGGGCAGGTAGAGTATGGCACACACAGGAAGCATAGGTCAGGGGAGGGTATGGCACACACAGGAAGGGTAGGGCAGGCAGAGTATGGCACACACAGGAAGGGTAGGGCAGGCAGAGTATGGCACACACAGGCAGGGTAGGGCAGGCAGAGTATGGCACACACAGGCAGTGTAGGCCAGGCAGAGTATGGCACACACAGGAAGGGTAGGGCAGGCAGAGTATGGCACACACAGGCAGGGTAGGGCAGGCAGAGTATGGCACACAGAGGCAGTGTAGGACAGGCAGAGTATGGCAAACACAGACAGCATAGGACAGGCAGAGTATGGCACACACAGACAGCATAGGACAGGCAGAGTATGGCACACACAGGCAGCGTAGGACAGGCAGAGTATGGCACACACAGGCAGCGTAGGACAGGCAGAGTATGGCACACACAGGCAGGGTAGGGAAGGCAGAGTATGGCACATACAGCCAGCATAGGGCAGGTAGAGTATGGCACACACAGGAAGCATAGGTCAGGGGAGGGTATGGCACACACAGGAAGGGTAGGGCAGGCAGAGTATGGCACACACAGGAAGGGTAGGGCAGGCAGAGTATGGCACACACAGGCAGGGTAGGGCAGGCAGAGTATGGCACACACAGGCAGTGTAGGCCAGGCAGAGTATGGCACACACAGGAAGGGTAGGGCAGGCAGAGTATGGCACACACAGGCAGGGTAGGGCAGGCAGAGTATGGCACACAGAGGCAGTGTAGGACAGGCAGAGTATGGCAAACACAGACAGCATAGGACAGGCAGAGTATGGCACACACAGACAGCATAGGACAGGCAGAGTGCTGCCTGTGTGTGCCATACTCTGCTTGCCCTATGCTGCTTGTGGGAGGTGAACCTGGCAGGGGTTTGTTGTGGGAGTTTGTTAGCAGTTGGAAATAGCCATTAAATGGTCCCTAAGGTGTGTAATTATGTACTGGGGGTTGCTCTGCTATCCACAGGGGAGGAGGAAGACATATGGAATTTAAGGGTATATCTTAATATGACATAATTCTTTCACATATGAATGATGGTTGATATCCCCACAGTAAGAACCAAGTATTTGGGATTTCGCTGTGCTACCACCATTGTGAGAAAATAGGTGTGGTTTGAAGTGGGTGTGGTTTCAAAAAGGGGAGTGGTCAAAACTGGCTTCCATTAGCGGCCTTCCACCATGTATGCTAGAGAAATTCCGGCCCTCGGCACCGTAGAAGTTGGACAGCACTGTTCTAGATCTATCGGCTGTGTTTGATACGGTTGACCACGCCCTCCTGATGCAAATTCTGCATTCGATTGGTCTCCGTAGTCAGGCTGCATCCTGGATCTCTTCTTATCTCTCTAACCGTTCCCTCACTGTCTCCTACGCTAATAAAATCTCATCTCCAGTTCCTCTTAATGTGGGGGTACCCCAAGGCTCTGTACTTAATGTGGGGGTACCCCAAGGCTCTGTACTTAATGTGAGGGTACCCCAAGGCTCTGTACTTAATGTGGGGGTACCCCAAGGCTCTGTACTTAATGTGAGGGTACCCCAAGGCTCTGTACTTAATGTGGGGGTACTCCAAGGCTCTGTACTTAATGTGGGGGTACCCCAAGGCTCTGTACTTAATGTGAGGGTACCCCAAGGCTCTGTACTTAATGTGGGGGTACCCCAAGGCTCTGTACTTAATGTGGGGGTACCCCAAGGCTCTGTACTTAATGTGAGGGTACCCCAAGGCTCTGTACTTAATGTGAGGGTACCCCAAGGCTCTGTACTTAATGTGGGGGTACCCCAAGGCTCTGTACTTAATGTGAGGGTACTCCAAGGCTCTGTACTTAATGTGGGGGTACCCCAAGGCTCTGTACTTAATGTGAGGGTACCCCAAGGCTCTGTACTTAATGTGGGGGTACCCCAAGGCTCTGTACTTAATGTGAGGGTACCCCAAGGCTCTGTACTTAATGTGAGGGTACTCCAAGGCTCTGTACTTAATGTGGGGGTACCCCAAGGCTCTGTACTTAATGTGAGGGTACCCCAAGGCTCTGTACTTAATGTGGGGGTACCCCAAGGCTCTGTACTTGGGCCGTTGCTGTTCTCCCTTTACACGCTGTCTTTGGGAGATCTTATCCATTCATTTGGCTTCAAATCCCATCTGTATGCTGCTGATATCCAAATTTACTTTTCGACCCCTTCATTAACAGATGAAACTGAGACTCAAATCTCTAACTGCCTCCTGGCTATCTCTAACTGCCTCCTGGCCATCTCTAACTGCCTCCTGGCTATCTCTAACTGGATGAACCAACGCCACCTCAAACTCAACCTAACAAAAACTGAACTAATGATCTTTCCGCCTAAGCCTGGTCCCACCCCCCCTTTTCTATCTCTATTGATGGCACCCTCATCAACCCTGTCAATTCCATGCGTTGTTTGGGGGGGATCTTTGACTCCAGTCTCTCCTTCTCTGACCATACTAACACCACTGTCAAAACCTGTCACTTTTTCTTACGCAATATTGCCAAAATCTGTCCCTTTCTTTCTACTGTAACAGCTAGGCTGCTCATGAACGCGCTCATCCTGTCACAACTGGACTACTGTAACCTGCTACTAACCAGCCTCCCTAACTCCCATCTTTCCCCCCTACAGTCTATATTAAACACCGCTGCCAGAATTCTCCTCCTCTCATTCAGGAGAGTTCAGGCCCTTCCCCTGCTAAAGGCCTTATCATGGCTTCCTATTAAACAAAGAATAGTGTACAAACTCCTTCTCTTAACCTTCAAAGCCCTCCATTCCTCTGCTCCTCACTACATCTCTTCCCTTGTGTCTCTGTACGTTCCTGGCCGACTCCTTCGTTCCTCGCAGAGCAATCGTTTGGTTGTGCCCCCACTACTACTGCGGTTTCCCACCTTAACCCTTCTGCCTGGCTGCCCCTCACATTGGGAATGCCCCCCCTGATTTCCTCCGGAGAGAATCCTCCCCCAGTCTTTTTAAAACTAAACTTAAAGACTCCCTATTGGAGCACTCGCCCAGCACCTGATCTGGGAACTGGCACTTATACTGTAATGTCACCCACTGTGACCTACAGCACTTATATTTGCCTATTTGTGTCTGTTAGTTACCCCTCCCATATAGATTGTAAGCTCTACGGGGCAGGGACCTCCTTCATCTTGTGTTTCTTACTCTTATTGCAACTGCACCTTGTATTTATTTGTATTTATTGTTGTACTTTGTATTTATCCATTATCTTTAACCCCCTGTTTGTATTAATGAATTCTACTGTACAGCGCTGCGTACATAAGTAGCACTTTATAAATAAAGATATACATACATACATACATACATCAGCAAATATGGTGTCAATTCTCATGTGTTTGTAACTCCCCCTGTAGGTGCCAAGTGGAACTGCTGAATGAGGAGCCTGGGGAGGAGGGAGAAAAGCAGAGAAATGTTCTGTACTGACCCGTCCCAGAGGCACAGAGGGAATGGGCCACAAAGGAGTAAAGGCCCCCTAACTCCCCACTTTGTAATACTGGGGTGTTTTAGGACACACCCACACATGAGCCCAATCCCCACCCACTTTTAGATAACTCCACCCCTTTGTTGGCCAAGGACTTGGACTGTCCCACCTAAACTATAGGGAGTTATACAGGGGGGAGTGGGGCCAGAAACTGATCCAGAAGCAGAACTGACCCAAATACAGAGACTGAGGAGCTGCACCTGAAAGGGAAGATGGACAGAGAAGCCCAGAGGGAGAAGGAGGGAAGGAGAGAAGAGCCACAAGATCAGATCCAGCAGCTGTGGGAAAGGGTCCAACTGGGTCTGGGGATCCCAAACATGGAGGAGCTGTGCAACTTGGCTGGTACATTGGGTTCCTTACTGGCACAGGGATCAGATGGAGCTGCACTGTGTGGGGCTGAGGGGGCAGATAATGAGGGCAGAGAGGCAGATGGGATAATGGCCCCTGGATTGGCTGATACTGTGCTGGGTATAAGGAGACTGATCTATGGGCAGGAGGCTACAGACCTGGTACTGGATATAAACACGGCTCATAATCGTGTATCTGTATCAGGGGACAGGAAATCTGCTTCCTACTCTCTAACAAAACTACATTACCCACAATCCCCAGAGAGATTTCAGGATTATGCTCAGGCTTTAAGCAGCAGGAGTTTCCCCTCAGGGCGACATTACTGGGAAGTGGAGGGCAGTGAATCAGGGCACTGGGGGGTAGGGGTGGCCTATCCCAGTATAGAGAGGGGAGGGAAACAGTCTGACATTGGGGAGAATAACAAGTCCTGGGGTTTGTACAGAGGGAATAATAACAGATATTTAGTGAGACATGACAGTAAACGGACACAGTTACCCCACATCCCTTCCTGCAGGAGAATCAGGATCTCATTGGACTATGAGGCCAGACGCCTGTCCTTTTATGAGCTGAGTGAGCCAATCAGGTGCTTACACACCCTCACTGCCTCCTTCACTGAGCCCCTTCATGCTGCATTCTGGGTATATGGGAATGGTGCCTGGGTGAGAATCATTAGAGAGAGAGAAAAGGGAGCTGAAGTACTGACACTAGAGAGAGAGACAGACAGACAGATAAGAGACAGTGAGGATCTGACCCCAGGCAGAGAGAAGTTGGACCCAGAGACCCAGATGCAGGAGGAGGCTGCTGTGTCTCATATAATCCACAAGGGGGAGACAGAGAGGGAAGAGTTGGCCGGGCAGATCCCTGACATGGAGGAGCTGTGCAACTTGGCTGGTACATTGGGTTCCTTACTGGCACAGGGATCAGATGGAGCTGCACTGTGTGGGGCTGAGGGGGCAGATAATGAGGGCAGAGGGGCAGATGGGATAATGGCCCCTGGATTGGCTGATACTGTGCTGGGTATAAGGAGACTGATCTATGGGCAGGAGGCTACAGACCTGGTACTGGATATAAACACGGCTCATAATCATGTATCTGTATCAGGGGACAGGAAATCTGCTTCCTACTCACTAACAGAACTACATTACCCACAATCCCCAGAGAGATTTCAGCATTATGCTCAGGCTTTAAGCAGCAGGAGTTTCCCCTCAGGGCGACATTACTGGGAAGTGGAGGGCAGTGAATCAGGGAACTGGGGGGTAGGGGCGGCCTATCCCAGTATAGAGAGGGGAGGGAAGCAGTCTGGTATTGGAAATAATAAAAAGTCCTGTGGTTTGTACAGAGGAAATAATAACAGCTATTCAGAGAGACATAACAGTGAATTAACAGATTTACCCCACGTCCCTTCCTGCAGGAGAATCAGGATCTCATTGGACTATGAGGCCGGACGTCTGTCCTTTTATGAGCTGAGTGAGCCAATCAGGCACTTACACACCTTCACTGTCTCCTTCACTGAGCCCCTTCATGCTGCATTCTGGGTACGGGGGAATGGTGCCTGGGTGAGAATCATTAGAGAGAGAGAAAAGAGAGCTGAAGTACTGACAGTAGAGAGAGAGACAGACAGACAGATAAGAGACAGTGAGGATCTGACCCCAGGCAGAGAGAAGTTGGACCCAGAGACCCGGATGCAGGAGGAGGCTGCTGTGTCTCATATAATCCACAAGGGGGAGGCAGAGAGGGAAGAGTTGGCCGGGCAGATCCCTGACATGGAGGAGCTGTACAACTTGGCTGGTACATTGGGTTCCTTACTGGCACAGGGATCAGATGGAGCTGCACTGTGTGGGGCTGAGGGGGCAGATAATGAGGGCAGAGGGGCCGATGGGATAATGGCCCCTGGATTGGCTGATACTGTGCTGAGTATAAGGAGACTGATCTATGGGCAGGAGGCTACAGACCTGGTACTGGATATAAACACGGCTCATAATCATGTATCTGTATCAGGGGACAGGAAATCTGCTTCCTACTCACTAACAGAACTACATTACCCACAATCCCCAGAGAGATTTCAGAATTGTGCTCAGGCTTTAAGCAGCAGGAGTTTCCCCTCAGGGCGACATTACTGGGAAGTGGAGGTCAGTGAATCAGGGAACTGGAGGGTAGGGGCGGCCTATCCCAGTATAGAGAGGGGAGGGGGGCAGTCTGGCATTGGGGACAATAACAAGTCCTGGGGTTTGTACATAAGGAATAATAATAACAGATATTCAGTGAGACATGACAGTAAATGGACAGATTTACCCCACGTCCCTTTCTGCAGGAGAATCAGGATCTCATTGGACTATGAGGCCGGACGTCTGTTCTTTTATGAGCTGAGTGAGCCAATGAGGCGCTTACACACCTTCACTGCCTCCTTCACTGAGCCCCTTCATGCTGCATTCTGGGTAAGGTGGGGCTGGGTTAGAATCATTAGAAAGTAACATATCTGGGGGGAATAAAGAGAAATGGACTTTGTATCTGACATATTTTTGTTATTTGGGTGAATGAGCCCCTATAAGTGGAAATAAATAATAAAAGAACAAACATGACACAGTGGGGGCCATTTATAAACGTAGCACAGTGCGTATTTATTCACAAACGGTTGGTGTTTATATGTTTCCCCTAAACACAAACATTTCAGAATTGGTTAATGCTTTGGTTACACTTTTTTCTGGAATATCTTTTTGGCAGATCCGGCGAGTCCCATTGAGCCCTATGGAAGGCGTCAAAACCTGAAAGGTTTTCGTGGCTTAACCCTTTAAGTGCCAGCAGAATTTGACATTTCGGTTCCCTCAGTGCCAGACGTTTTGTAAACATTCTGTGCTCTCTCAATTTAGGGGCTTTTACTGGGGGCATGGTTAAGTTTATGTAGGCAAACTATATATTGTTTTTTTCAGGAGAACATGAGCTTTCCAAATCTGCCTGCGTTTTTCTGTATTTCTACTTCTGGAACAAGATTTAGAACTTAAAATATAAAAAAAGAAAAATGCTATTTTTCATGATAAAGGATTCATACCAGAAACATATTTTATTTTATGGACAAAAATTCAACTGATTTGGAAAGCTTCATGTCTCCTGAATGTGCCAATACCTGATATGTATAGTTTTATTGAGATTTCTCACTTCTGTAGATCAAAAACTCCCAGCAGTAAATTACTACATTTTCAAAGCATTACAGCAGAATACGGCATACTTTAGATTCCAAAGCCAAAAATCCTGGAACATTAGGTTTACACCAGGAAACCATATATTTTTGAAAAGTACACATTCTGCCGAATCCAAAATGGGTAACTATGTCTTCCAACTCCTACGTACCAAACGGCAATGCTTTACTGAATTTAGCAGTTTCTATAAAAAATTATGAAAATTCTAAAAAATCGCCTCAAATCTTCCACTTTCAAGCACCTTATCTCCCACATAACATTAGGTACCAAGAAAACACACCCTAAATATGAAAGCCAAGGGTCCACTGAACAGTTTGATGCCCATTGTGCATGGGATCACTGATGTATCTGGCATTTAGAGACCCCAAAAAGAAGTTAGTGCATACAAAGTGTATACGCTGCAATATAAGTTACCGGCATGTGTATTATGTGCCATTAGACCCCCTAACAGTACGGAGACCCTAGAAAACTATACATTTTCCGAAAGTACACATTCTGACAAAAAAAAGTGGGTAAATACAACTTTCTACTGCAAACTACCAAACTACAAAGCTATGCTAAACATAACAGTTTTTATGACATTTGTAAAAATTGTCACAAAGCTTACATTTTACCTCATTATGTACCCCCACATTTTGTACCGTATCAACATAAAACTTTCTAAATATGAACGCCAGGGGTCTACTGAACAGTTTGATGCCATATATGCATATATTGGCCAAACTATGTGGTGTACAGGGGCACCCAAATAAAAATAGTGCATATGAATTTTCACATAAGATGCTCCGGCTCGTGTAGTTTTTGCACCCAGTATGTGTATTATGTGCCATAAAACCCCCTAACAGTACGAGACCCTAGAAAACCATATATTTTCTGAAAGTACACATTCTGACAAAACAAAAATGGGTTAATACAACTTTCTACTGCAAACTACCAAACTACAAAGCTATGCTAAACAGAACAGTTTTTGTGACATTTCTGAAAATCGTCACAAAGCTTGCAGGTTGCCCCATTATATACCCCACATTTAGTAACGTACCAACATAAAACACTCTAAGTATGAATGCCAGGGGTCTCCTGAACAGTTTGATGCCCAATATGCATAGATTTACCAAACTATGTGGGGTACAGAGGAAGTTACATTGAAATACAGCAGATAAAATGTCCATGTGCAAAGACAAGTAACAAAGAACAATGTGAAATGCAATAAAATTGCTTAAAATAAAAAAAATCACTAAAATCAATGTTTTGTTTTGTTTTTGCCTAGTAATATCTGCGGGCAGAATAACAGTTTGAGTATTTTGGCTTGGACAAATAAGTTTTACAGACAAAGTCAAGCGAACAACAACTATGCATAACTGGAAATGCAATAAAATGGCTAAAAATGCAATAAAATACCTAAAAATCACAGAAAATGTAGCAAAAACACCAAAATAATACGCAAAAGGTATAGCGAATATACTATCCGCAATGGCAATAAAACATTTTTTCCAGGCAAGAATAAAAACAATGCGATCAAAAAAAAAATTACAAAATTCCATAAGTGTGTAAGTGTGTGTGTAACACATGGCAAAATGTGTTTTGTGTGCATGTATATGTGTGTGCAAGTAAGTGTGAGTGCTGTAAGTGCTGTGAATGTGGGAAACCCCCAACCCCCCAAAAATGTATGTATGTGTGTGTAAGTATAAGTATAAGTGTGTATTAGTGTAATAAGTGTGTGATGTGTGTTTTTGTGTGTTTGTGTGTGTATTTGGCACTTACCTGGGCAGAAGAAGCTGAAGATCTGCAGGAGAGACACAGAATGCAGGCAGCTGCAGTCGATCCGTGAGTGGGCAGTGCAGGAAGGGGGGGAGCAGAGGGGGGAGTGGAGGAAGGGAGAGGCAGTGCAGTGAAAGCCATGTGCATTGTCTGGCTTTTCATATGGGGCCCCTGGGTGATCATGCCCCAGGGGCCACTCGTTCCCCCCTTGTGCTCATTGTCTAGGGGCTAGAGAATGAGCGGGGAGCAAAGGAGCAGCTTAAAAAGCCACTCCTCCACTCCCAAATCCGGAAGGGCAGCAGGACATAGAATCTTTTATACACAATACGTAGATTTTACATCAATAGAATCGTCCTGTGGCACTTAAAGGGTTAATGAACTTTTTGGCACGAAAATATTGTGACTTTCAGAACACAATTGCGATATTTTTGTACAAACGTTATAAAAGGATTTTCGTGACATTTTAGAACATCAGAAATTATCGTGGTTGCTCTGAATTTTTACCATATCGTGTTTAAAGCCCCCAAAAACCAGATTTTAGTAAATGGGCCCCTAACTGTCAGTAAGTTACAGCTTTTCCTCTTCTTAGCACCTTTCAGTTGGTCTTGCTTTTTATTTGTTATAGGTTTTGAATTATTTGTTATTGTCACTTTATATTATGTTGTACTTCCACTTTAACTGATTCTTCTGATTCTTCTTATTCTTAGCGCCCCCCATTTTCTAAACGCTAGAAGTTTACAGTTTTAGGGGTACAACACCCAAACTCTCCACACTTCTTCGCCCTATAGCGGAGCAGGGTGTTTGTTATTTTCTAAGTGATCCCGCCCCCCATCTTTTTGTGGCACTACTCCAAACACCCCAATTTTCCCTTTGACTTTAACAGGGAAGATTTTCAAACTGCTGCCTCACTCACAGCTTTGAAGCTGCACCGCCCAAACTTGAATAACATAATCATGGGGTCACCCTAAATGAAAATATATTTGTTGGATGCCCAAAAGTGGCTGGCGCTACAAACAGCCAATCAGATTTTACCTATTTACTTTCAATAGGGAAATCCAACCTGCTGCCAGTCTCACAGTATTAACACCAGGGACCCCAAATGCTTCACAGTTGGTCACTAGGGGACTGCAGGTTTAGGTTTGAAAAAGTGGGTGGAGCCACCAACAGCCAATCAGATTATAGGGTTGATTCACTAAGGTGCGTTAAAACGAGCGCTATTTATAGCATGCGTTAAAGATGTTATCGCATCTTACTTTTCACGTCTTAATGCACGATTCACTAAAAGGATACTTGCATTAATGTAGATGCGATGCTGTTTGCAGTATTTAAGGTGTAAAGACTATTTTCATGCAGTATTTGATGCAACACGCGCTAATTAATGCATTGCGCACAAATAGCCATATATACCATTACTTTCGGAAAACTACTGTTCTGAAAATGACCATTTCCCTGAAAACTGGAGACTGCATTACTCTGGGGCAGTGACCCCCAACCAGTAGCTCGTGAGCAACATGTTGCTCCCCAACCCCTTGGGTGTTGCTCCCAGAGGCCTCAAAGCAGGTAGTTATTTTTGAATTTCTGGTTAGGAGGCAAGCTTTGATTGCATACAATCCAGTGTAATTGCCAAACAGAGCCTTCTGTGGGCTTCCAGGCAACATAGGGACAATTAAATAGCCAATTATAGTTCTTTTTGGCACCTCCAGGAACTTTTTTTCATGCTTGTGTTGCTCTCCAAAACTTTTTTCATTTGAATGTTGCTCACAGGTATAAAAGGTTGGGGATCCCTGCTCTAGGGCCAACACAGACTGAATAAATCCCACTGCAAAGTCCATATTGTGTTGCCAAAAGCTCATTAACTGTACTTTTCTATAATTACCGCCTGCCCCATGTAGGGGTTAATTTTCGCACAGACAAATGCGACATTTAGTGCGTCTAAGTGTTTGTGAATCATGTGTTAGTATTATGTCTGCGCGCTAATTAACACAATGCATTAAAATTAACACATACGGTTGCACACTATTTAACACTATTTTCGCGTCAATTTTACCACAAAAAAAGCATGCGATAACGCTTATTGCACTTTAGTGAATCAACCCTAATAGCTTATATTGAGAAATATAGATTGGAACTTCTGTCACGCAGCTCAGAATCTACTGACAAGCAGATAGGATCCCTGAGAGGAGAAGTTTTTAAAAAAAACAAAACAAAAAACAATTCCTGTGAATATTCGGTCCGTCATTTTTGTGGGGAAATGGGGCACCTAATCTGCAAATGCTTTCATTTATGGTGACATACAAATAGAATTAATAAAAATAATTCTATGAGGAAAGGAAAAGGTCAGATCAATAGGGATTCACAAAGATATGACTCTGGTATACAGACTAGCAACAGCTGCAATCCCAAACTGCCCAGCACAACCCATAGAGGTCAGGACAGAAGGAGCTATTCTCTGATGTTAAAATGGTTAATAGAAACAAAATCAAAGGGTTAATGTTAATTTGACCTAAATTATTCACTAAAGGTTTGTAACATTTGTATTAAGCAACCAAAGGTTTCAGATTTGTTGTAATGCAAAGTTAATATATACATGGAAATGTGTATTGTGTTTAAATAGACTATCTTTTACATAAACATATATATTTAAAGCAGGTCCCATATAATTGTGCCTAATATGGGCAGGGTTATCCCCAGATTAATTAAACAATACTTTATATGCTGCTAACTGGCGCTGGTAAACCATGGGGTAGGGTGCAAATATTGTTTATGTGGGAGAATGTATTCTAGTATGTTCCATTCTCATTCCCATGTATATTGACTGTTGGAAAAGTATCCTAAATTAAAAATTAATTTGCCAAACTTTACTGAATTAGACCCTATAAAGGTTGAATACTGTAAGTCCTTATGATGTATGTGTATTACCAGATGCATTTAGTGTATATTGTTACTTTGTTGAAAGGGAATGGAATTGGCTAAGGTGCTGGAACAGCAATTCCTTGAGACAGCAGAACAGCTGCTGGGGGTCATTAGTACACTGGGTATATTCCCTATGTGAGGGGGAGGGAATAGCCAACTAGTATGGTATGGCTGGAAGATAATTATTTCTGAAACTGTCTCTAATATATTAAACCTTGTTTTAATGTTTTTCCTAATTTTCCCTAGGAATTATGGTTTAGTCCAAGTGGAAAAGGAAATTATTTGTATTTTTGTTTCCTCTTTTGAAAGTGCATGAGGGAAATGTGAGATTAATAGTTTGTTACTCATGTAGTCAAACAGATTAACCTTTAGCAATATAATAAGTTAGACTGTAACTGAGTGACCCAAGGTAAGGGAATGATGTCTTTACTTATTTTAAATACTTTTGTGGAGTTCCATCTGCACGAGGATTGTAGTCACAATGTGTCACGTGGGGTTTATAGGTGACTGACAGGTGCATGTGGGGGGGTTGATGTGGATAAGGGGGGATTAACATAAATTAACAGTCTGCCCCCTTTGCTTACAAAATGTTTCTTTAAGTATTAAACCCCATAGATACTATGTGGTAAATGAAGAACTAAAGGTGCACATGGTAAGTGTTACTGCGCAGATTAATGTATTGGCATTTTTCTAAAATGTATAAAGAATGATATCTTGCAATGATATATTTTTTAAGAGTACTCCATTTACCTCTTAAAGATCTTTGATGATTATATTTTGAGATTTATCAGATAATCTGGCCAATTATATGGTAAACAGTTTGAAATCAACAGAGATGAATTACAAGATGTATATGTTAATGTTTTTTTATGACCGAGTCTGGATCCATTATTAAATTTTTATTTTGCTAAAACGTACGTACACATTGCTGAATGTATATTTTGTGAAGGTCGTAGTGTTGGAATGAAGTTTGTCTCCCATTTGGCAACTGGCAACTGTTAAAGGTATTTTTGTTTCACATGCCAGGATCCCTGAGTTAGCTATAGCTATGGATTGTATTACAGAAGTAGTTAGTACCCTGAACTGACTGACAGCAGAGATGTGCGAGAACATAAATAGTTTTACAAGTTCCTTTGGGGAATGGAAGGGGGATCCAAATCAAATGTGGTTTTGAAAAGGGTCAGCTGTTATGGTGATAATATAATAATATATTCCTTTATCTTTATAATAATGCATATTTATCATCTAGAAGGCGGGGTAATAATTGATCTCCTAAGTCATTATGTTATACCCCATGAGTTATTTGTATGGAGTTTTATGTCCAGTAATATACAAATTTGTGAGATGTTTTGCCTACACCGTCATTAGTACCTGATTATCAGCTCAAACTAGCAACATTATGCAGAGAAAAGTTATTAATATTGCATATTTTTTTTATTGGTAATGAGCCTTGAATATATAAAATGAATGAAATACTTTTGTTTGCAAAACAGTTTGTCTCAGCCTTTCCAAGTTTGTACAGGTATGGGACCCGTTATCCAGAATGCTCGGGACCAAGGGTATTCCGGATAAGGGATTTTTCTGTAATTTGGAACTCCATACCTTAAGACTACTAAATAATTAATAAAACATTAATTAAACCCAATAGTATTGTTTTGCATCCAATAAGGATTAAGTATATCTTAGTTGGGATCAATTACAAGGTACTGTTTTATTATTTGAATTATTTGATTAAAATGGAGTCTCTGGGAGACAGGCTTTCGGTAATTTGGAGCTTTCTGGATAACGGGTTTCCGGATAAGGGATCCCATACCTGTACTTGCTGTTTAAAGATGCTAAAAAAGTGCTGCTCTCTGGTATTAACTCACATATTATTATTGTGAATTGTGGTAATATAATAATCAAACACATTATTCAGTGAGAAACACAACCATTTATTGGCTCAGAATTTAAATACAAAATTCAAAAAACAAAAAACAAAACATACTATACCAAATGGAAGGTACATCCCATGCTACCTGGCACCCTCTCTCCTTCCTAACGCGTTTCGCAGGAAGCACTTAGTGTGCGAAACACGTTAGGAAGGAGAGAGGGTGCCAGGTAGCATGGGATGTACCTTCCATTTGGTATAGTATGTTTTGTTTTTTGTTTTTTGAATTTTGTATTTAAATTCTGAGCCAATAAATGGTTGTGTTTCTCACTGAATAATTTGTTTGATTATTATATGGTATTTTCAGGACCTTTCAGTGAGATACATCTTAGGTTTTCTTTCTCAATCTTACTAATTTGTTATTGAATTGTGGTAATAGCATAAATGGAAAATGTACTCACATTAATGAGCGAGAGGATATATATTAAACTGATATCTCAAGCAGAATAACAGGTTTGATTTTAACCTTATTCCTAAGTTTTTAGTAAATAGACCACCAAGGTTTGATTTTATATTGACATTTGTGTATTCCTGGGCACTTTGGGTACATTTATATGAATGTTTAGTGTCTCTGTGTAACATGTTTATTGATATTGTTTCTCATCCATGGAAATGTAACATTATAGGTTTAAATTAGTTATCAATTTTGTTAAAGTGTAAAATGAGGGTTCATTTTTATAGACATGTTCCCTTTATTCCCCTTACAGTACTGACAGTACCGAACCCTACTATTATTTGCTTTGTTTATTTTTTGTTAAAAAAGTTCAGTTTTTAGTTGTTTTGTAAATTCATCATACATTTACATAATACACAAATACGCACATTTTATTTCTTGTTATTTTTTTCCAGACAGTAACAAGTTCTGCATGGAATGACAGGGTAATACAGTGATTGGGTTATTATATACCTATAAATATATATATAGGGTTAGTGACACTGATATTCAGTGTAGGTCAGGGATAGAGGACACACGGAGAAGATTCATCTGTCGGTAACAGGAATGGAGACGTCACCCAAGGAAACCTGATGTAAAAGTGATGCAGTCGTAACAGAGACTGTGATTTAGGATAAAATTGAGGACTATTTGGAGATACAAAGTGGAATTTCAGCAAAACACATATGGAAGAGGTTGTATCTTTGTCTGTTATTCCAGCGGGTGTTTCCCCCACAGACTGTGTTTGCTGCTAAAGGCCTACCTAAGGGGGGGTGATGAATCTGTTCTTAAGCTGAGCCAATGGAACTTATTATTAATCCTGCAACAACTGTGTCACTACTCCCAGTGTTGCCCCTGCCTGCTACAGTATCTGATACTCACTGACTGATAATCTAATAGCCTTCCCAAGCCTGCATAAGCCTAAAGCAGTACCGCTTACCCACGCTGCACCTGTTCCTGACTCTGTATAGACTGGGTTCTAGCTCTGAGGAGCCAGAGAATGGCCGGGGCCTAAACAGGGTGTTGGTGAATCCCTGTACCAGTGCGGCTCCCTTATTCCCCATAGGGACTCAGTAGCTCAGGCCTGAATGGGTGTCACGTATTATTGTGTTCTGAGCCTTGCAAGGCCAGAGAATCAAGGAAAGCTCTTACAGGGAATGGATAAAGATTCCCAAGAGATGTTCCCGGCATCATTCACAGAAGTAATGTTTGCCAAGTGCTGTATAAAAGAATGGGTTAAGAAGTAACAAGAAACTTTTAGTTAAACTGATTCTGGAAACCTGTAATACTATTGGCTCCTGCTTAGGTACATGATGGTACTATGTTGTAGAAAGATGGGATGAAGAAGTTACAATCAGTTACAATCAAATACAGAGGGATAAGGGAGGTTATATGGAAAGTTTAATACTAAAACATTGGGGGACAATGACTAAAGCTGAAGCTAAAAGGAAATAAAGTCCATCTGAGTTGGAAGAGACAGGCTTAGGGATAGTTAGATTAGAGTTTATATCCTATCGCTGTTTCCCATCTCATTACATGATAATGAATTGTTATTACATAATATTTACATCATGGACATTTCACAGGTTCCAAGAGATGTTTGAAGATCTGAGGAGTTTTTCCCA
Source organism: Xenopus tropicalis (assembly GCF_000004195.4). Lineage (NCBI taxonomy): Eukaryota > Metazoa > Chordata > Amphibia > Anura > Pipidae > Xenopus > Xenopus tropicalis. The sequence continues at coordinate 1,790,005 of NC_030682.2, forward strand.
TGGACTTTACATAACTAAGTGCAAAATAAAATGATGATGAGTTGAATGAATAGGGGATACATTTGACGGGATTATGTAAAATATGTTCATACAGAATTATAGTGACACAGTATATGGAATGTACCCCTGCCAGTCACACTGACTTGTAAGTTAATTTGGGAAAGGACTGAGCCGCCTTTTAACATATGTTCTTGCCTTTTATAGATACTTGGGGGGTCGGGACATACTGACACCCGGCATATACCCTGGGGCACAAGGCTCTCTCTCTTCCTAGGAGGGACAGACAGATGTCTCTTCCTGAGAGATGGGCACACATCCAGACACACACACACACACACACACACACACACACACACACACACACACACACACACACACACACACACACACACACACACACACACATATATATGAAACATACACATATATTCAAACATTATATTTATATGTATTAATTATACAGAATATTCCTGTGAGCTGGGTATGAGTGACTGGCTGTTTGTACTCTGCATATAATTTGTAACTCCACACAATAAAGATATTTTGTTATCACCTTGGTGAGTGGTACTTTGACCATAATACTTATACAAAATTGTATAATAAATACATGATATTCTACATACAACTCCCCAATATCCATTCATCCCTCATTCTCACTGGGTTTATAGTTATGTGTAACTGTCACTGTGTCTGTCCCTTTCCCTTCCCTGCACTGCTGGTTCTGACTCCTGATACAACTCCCCAATACCCATTCATTCCTCATTCTCACTGGGTTTATAGTTATGTGTAACTGTCACTGTGTCTGTCCCTTTCCCTTCCCTGCACTGCTGGTTCTGACTCCTGATACAACTCCCCAATATCCATTCATTCCTCATTCTCACTGGGTTTATAGTTATGTGTAACTGTCACTGTGTCTGTCCCTTTCCCTTCCCTGCACTGCTGGTTCTGACTCCTGATACAACTCCCCAATACCCATTCATCCCTCATTCTCACTGGGTTTATAGTTATGTGTAACTGTCACTGTGTCTGTCCCTTTCCCTTCCCTGCACTGCTGGTTCTGACTCCTGATACAACTCCCCAATATCCATTCATTCCTCATTCTCACTGGGTTTATAGTTATGTGTAACTGTCACTGTGCCTGTCCCTTTCCCTTCCCTGCACTGCTGGTTCTGACTCCTGATACAACTCCCCAATATCCATTCATTCCTCATTCTCACTGGGTTTATAGTTATGTGTAACTGTCACTGTGCCTGTCCCTTTCCCTTCCCTGCACTGCTGGTTCTGACTCCTGATACAACTCCCCAATACCCATTCATCCCTCATTCTCACTGGGTTTATAGTTATGTGTAACTGTCACTGTGCCTGTCCCTTTCCCTTCCCTGCACTGCTGGTTCTGATTCCTGATACAACTCCCCAATATCCATTCATCCCTCATTCTCACTGGGTTTATAGTTATGTGGTTCAAGAACCTACTCGGAATGATTCTATTTTGGACTTGGTAATATCTAATAATACTGAACTTATATCTAACATTTGTGTGGGTGAGCATTTGGGGAACAGTGATCACAACATGGTCTCCTTTGAGATAATGCTACAGAGACAGCTCTATAAGGGAGTAACTAAAACGCTCAATTTTAGACGTGCAGACTTTGCCAGTATAAGGGCATCTCTGCAATGTGTCAACTGGGAAAGGCTTTTCATGGGGTTAGACACAGAAGGAAAATGGAACATCTTTAAAACATTGCTTTGCAGGTATACACAACAGTATATTCCCCTTGTAAGCAAGGAGAGGCATCGCAAAGCAAAACCTTTATGGCTGAATAAAAGAGTTAGGGTCGAGGTTGGTAATAAAAAACGTGCTTTTAAAGCATTCAAGTTAGCTGGGACAGCGGAAACTTTCAGCAGGTACAAGGAAGCAAATAAAGCATGCAAAAAAGCTATCAGGCAAGCTAAAATAGAGATGGAAAGGGATATTGCAACTAGGAGTAAAAAGAATCCAAAATTATTTTTTAATTATGTGAATAGTAAAAAAATGAAGCAAGAAGGGGTGGGAACTTTATTATCACGGGGGGGTAAGTTGGTTGATGAGAACGGGGAAAAAGCAGAAATTTTGAACTCTTATTTTTCATCTGTCTATACATCTGAGGAGACAGATAATGAAGGCTTCCCTTTTAATATGCCCAGTGCTAGTAATTTAGCTACTGACGCGTGGGTCACTCAGGAGGAAATTCAAAAGAGACTTGAACAGGTAAAGGTAAACAAAGGTCCAGGACCTGATGGGATTCATCCCAGGGTATTAAATGAGCTGAGCGCTGTGATTGCCAAGCCTCTTCACATAATTTTTCAGGATTCGTTGAGGTTTGGCATGGTGCCGAGAGACTGGCGGATTGCTAATGTGGTGCCATTATTTAAAAAGGGATCTCGTTCTCAGCCTGAAAACTATAGGCCTGTTAGTCTGACATCAGTAGTAGGAAAGCTTCTGGAAGGGGTAATAAGGGATAGGATAGTTGAATACATTGCAGTTCACAATACTATTAGTTTGTGCCAGCATGGTTTTATGCGTAACAGATCTTGCCAGACTAATTTAGTTGCCTTTTATGAGGAGGTGAGCAGGAACCTTGATGCTGGAATGGCAGTTGATGTCATCTACTTAGATTTTGCTAAAGCGTTTGATACAGTACCTCACAGAAGGTTAATGATCAAATTGAGGAATATTGGCCTAGAACATAATATTTGTAATTGGATAGAGAACTGGCTGAAGGATAGAGTACAAAGAGTGGTGGTAAATGGAACATTTTCTAATTGGGCCAGTGTGGTTAGTGGGTACCGCAGGGGTCAGTCCTTGGTCCTTTGCTTTTTAACTTGTTTATTAATGACCTGGAGGGGGGCATAGACAGTACTGTTTCTATTTTTGCTGATGACACTAAATTGTGCAAAACTATAAGTTCCATGCAGGATGCTGCCGCTTTGCAGAGTGATTTGACAAAATTGGAAAACTGGGCAGCAAACTGGAAAATGAGGTTCAATGTTGACAAGTGCAAAGTTATGCACTTTGGTAGAAATAATATAAACGCAAACTATCTACTGAATGGTAGTGTGTTGGGGGCATCCTTAATGGAGAAAGATCTAGGGGTTTTTGTAGATCACAAGTTGTCCAATTCCAGGCAGTGTCATTCTGTGGCTACTACAGCAAATAAAGTGCTGTCTTGTATAAAAAAGGGCATTGACTCAAGGGATGAGAACATATTTTTGCCTCTTTATAGGTCCCTAGTAAGGCCTCACCTTGAGTATGCAGTGCAGTTTTGGGCTCCAGTCCTTAAGAAGGATATTAATGAGCTGGAGAGAGTGCAGAGACTGCAACTAAACTGGTAAAAGGGATGGAAGATTTAAGCTATGAGGTTAGACTGTCGAGGTTGGGGTTGTTTTCTCTGGAAAAGAGGCGCTTGCGAGGGGACATGATTACTCTGTACAAGTACATTAGAGGGGATTATAGGCAGTTGGGGGATGTTCTTTTTTCCCATAAAAACAATCAGCGCACCAGAGGTCACCCCTATAGATTAGAGGAACAGAGCTTCCATTTGAAGCAGCGTAGGTGGTTTTTCACGGTGAGGGCAGTGAGGGGGTTGGGGAATGCCCTTCCAAGTGATGTGGTAATGGCAGACTCTGTTAATGCCTTTAAGAGGGGCCTGGATGAGTTTTTGAACAAGCAGAATATCCAAGGCTATTGTGATACTAATATCTACAGTTAGTATTACTGGTTGTATATATATAGTTTATGTATGCGAGTGTATAGATTGGTTAGTATAGGTTGTGTGCTGGGTTTACTCGGATGGGTTGAACTTGATGGACAATGGTCTTTTTTCAACCCTATGTAACTATGTAACTATGTAACTATGTGTAACTGTCACTGTGTCCTGTCCTTGGAGATTCCCATAAGATCTGAATATCTCTCCCTGGATATTTAGCTGTTGGTATATTCCTATCTGCCCTACCCCTCCCCTATACTGAGTGCATTGGCACATTCCCTAACTATTTGGGAATCTGTCCCACACCCACCCCACCCTGTGCAGGTAGAACAGGTTCCCCCAGTGCCATTTCATATCCAGCGGCTTTTGCTCTCGGCACCATCACATCTGCTCCCAGGGGGCCGGGAAGGGGCATGTTTGGTAAGTGGGGTAAATCCAAGCCTTGCTTATTACAGGGGATGGTACTTACCTGTGTATAGAACCTGTGTGACCCATCAGGGCCCCCCAACTGCCCCTCCCTCCCCCTCCCATTCCTGCCCCTAAACACTATAGCCCCTCTATAGATATGCCCCCAAATCCCACTCACTATCACTCACCCATGTGATTTCACTCTCAGACTCACTCCCCTTTAATGTAACCCTTTCATACCTGTACCCCATCTAACTTTATTCAGAATCCCCCCTCCCCTCTCCCTTCCCCCCCTCCTGTTGTGCCCGTCTCAGTGCCGCTCTCTAACCCACTTACACTCTATTCATCTAAATCTGTTCCTCCCATCACTGTTAGTGCCCCTGTCTCTCCCAGACTGACTGTGCCATGGTGGCTTCTCTCTCTGTCAGTGCCCCCTGTGCCCCCCATGCCCCTCACACCCCACTGGGGCAATAGGCATCTCCTCTCTTCTCACTGAGGCCTCAATCACATCCCTTTCTATTCTCCCTCCTGGTTCCCTTCTTGTGGGGCACATACAGTTTATTTATCCCTCTCTCTCTCTGCCCCGGGGCAGTTATTTACCCCCCTTGCCCAGAGGGAGATGCACCTGATACAACAAAATTAGGGCAGAGTTTAGCCCCCACCTACAGTTATGGGATCAGTGGGAAATTCCTGGCTCTGATATTGACCCAAAAGCTGAATGTAGGTTTAGTATCAGGGAGATATACTGGGCCCAATGTTGGTTCTCCCATCAGCCCATATCTCCCTATAGGACCCACTCTGTATCCCTATATACTTATATCCCAATGTTTGGATAGATACCAGTGACTGCCTCTGTGTGTGTGTGTAACCCTTTCTTGGCACACTCTGCAGGAATAGTGTTACACTCACCTCTCTGGGCTCTATTACTCGCTTAGTGCAGGAGATTTAGTTAATTTTACCTTAAAACAGGAGACAAATCACATTTCATGTACAAACTATAGGGAGCTAAACTGTCTAGTTTTTGGATCCACCAGGCTTCCCTATATAAAAGTTTTTTAACCCATCACCTCCTCTCCTTGATCTGGGAACTGCATCAATCATCTGAAACTTTAATTGATGAATACCATGAGCTTTTCTATAAAGTGCTTGGCCACTGGATGATACAATTTCTTACATTTAATCACTGACTCCCTAATCCTATCTCTGGCCATCCGTCATGTCTGCCCTACATAAACTGGGCCACAAGGGCATTAGATTGAATATATTACAGACATCGAAGTACATGAAAAATGCCCCCACGGGGGCCCAGTTGCACAAAGAGAAGATGTCACTTTGACACCAAATGTATCAGGCACAGCCCCTCCCATGGGCCCAATAACACTGGGATTATGAGGAAAATGTTGCCTTTAGGTAAATGAGCCCAACAGGATTGGAAAGGGATGATTTTTTAAAGCTCCAATCAGCATTAAATACTCTGGTTATTCAGTTTTTTTTATTGGGGGCAAACAGTGGTTATTGCTCACTGAGACACCTCCCTGCAGTTGGTCATAATAAAGGGGAAATATACCCATTGTGCAACATGAGGGCTAGGAATAGGGCCTGTGCTGGAAATACTTTATATTTTAGTAGGTAATTAGATTCCCAGTAACCAGATAATCCCCCTGCATAATGGGCTCAAACTAAGTAACCAGTCACAACAAAGAGCAAAGTGAGGGGATGTATACTGGGCATATAATATCCTGCCTCACAAGGCAGTTAGGGTTGAGCTAAAAAGAGCAGCCCTGAGCTCCAACATAGGAAGGCAGATTGGGGGTATCTCTCCCAGGCCATATTGCCAGTATTGTAAGGATCCCAGTGGTCAGGGCATTAGGATAGAGAGTTCCCTGATGGGATCCAGGCCACTACGGGGTGTCACAGAGTGAGATTCCTGCCAACTCTGCTCTCAGGGGGTGCCAGTCTGTATTGCCCCCTACATGTGATGTTGCCTCTAAGATCTGTGCTGTGAGTTACCCTGTGGGTGTTCAATAAACTCTTTTTGTTGTATTGTTTGCAAGAACCTCTGGAGCCCTCTGTCTTTATTTTTCTGTACAGCAGCAAGAGAGGTGTAGTTACACAACCCCCTCACCTTCCTCTTCCACTTCCAGTGATTTACCCATTTTACTTTTTTAGGAGACCATTAAAAATGGTGTAATATTTAGAAAACTAAAATCAGTAAAATTGAGGTTTGACTGTAAATCTTATTCTTCTTCTTCATAAATAAATTGTGCAACAGGGGCACCTACCTAAATCTGTGGGGTTGTTTCTATTCCATCAGCAAATATGGTGTCAATTCTCATGTGTTTGTAACTCCCCCTGTAGGTGCCAAGTGGAACTGCTGAATGAGGAGCCTGGGGAGGAGGGAGAAAAGCAGAGAAATGTTCTGTACTGACCCGTCCCAGAGTCACAGAGGGAATGGGCCACAGAGGAGTAAAAGCCCCCCTAACCCCACACTTTGTAATATTGGGAAACACCCACACATGGGCCCAATCCCCACCCACTTCTAGGTAACTCCACCCGTTTGGCCAAGGACTTGGACTGTCCCACCTAAACTATAGGGAGTTATACAGGGGGGAGTGGGGCCAGAAACTGATCCAGAAGCAGAACCGACCCAAACACAGAGACTGAGGAGCTGCACCTGAAAGGGAAGATGGACAGAGAAGCCCAGAGGGAGAAGGAGGGAAGGAGAGAAGATCCACAAGATCAGATCCAGCAGCTGTGGGAAAGGGTCCAACTGGGTCTGAGGATCCCTGACATGGAGGAACTGTGCAACTTGGCTGGTACATTGGGTTCCTTACTGGCACAGGGATCAGATGGAGCTGCACTGTGTGGGGCTGAGGGGGCAGATAATGAGGGCAGAGAGGCAGATGGGATAATGGCCCCTGGATTGGCTGCTACTGTGCTGGGTATAAGGAGACTGATCTATGGGCAGGAGGCTACAGACCTGGTACTGGATATAAACACGGCTCATAATCATGTATCTGTATCAGGGGACAGGAAATCTGCTTCCTACTCACTAACAGAACTACATTACCCACAATCCCCAGAGAGATTTCAGTGGGAGCCTCAGGCTTTAAGCAGCAGGAGTTTCCCCTCAGGGCGACATTACTGGGAAGTGGAGGTCAATGAATCAGGGGGCTGGGGGGTAGGGGCGGCCTATCCCAGTATAGAGAGGGGAGGGGATCAGTCTGGTATTGGGTATAATAAGAAGTCCTGGGGTTTGTACAGATGGGAGTATAACAGATATTCAGTGAGACATGACAGTAAATGGACAGAGGTACCCCACATCCCTTCCTGCAGGAGAATCAGGATTTCATTGGACTATGAGGCCGGACGCCTGTCCTTTTATGAGCTGAGTGAGCCAATCAGGCGCTTACACACCTTCACTGCCTCCTTCACTGAGCCCCTTCATGCTGCATTCTGGGTAGGGTGGGAGGGTGCCTGGGTGAGAATCATTAGAGAGAGAGAAAAGGGAGCTGAAGTACTGACAGTAGAGAGAGAGACAGACAGACAGATAAGAGACAGTGAGGATCTGACCCCAGGCAGAGAGAAGTTGGACCCAGAGACCCGGAGGCAGGAGGAGGCTGCTGTGTCTCATATAATCCACAAGGGGGAGACAGAGAGGGAAGAGTTGGCCGGGCAGATCCCTGACATGGAGGAGCTGTGCAACTTGGCTGGTACATTGGGTTCCTTACTGGCACAGGGATCAGATGGAGCTGCACTGTGTGGGGCTGAGGGGGCAGATAATGAGGGCAGAGAGGCAGATGGGATAATGGCCCCTGGATTGGCTGATACTGTGCTGGGTATAAGGAGACTGATCTATGGGCAGGAGGCTACAGACCTGGTACTGGATATAAACATGGCTGGGAATTATTTATCTGTATCAGGGGACAGGAAATCTGCTTCCTACTCACTAACAGAACTACATTACCCACAATCCCCAGAGAGATTTCAGCTTTGTGCTCAGGCTTTAAGCAGCAGGAGTTTCCCCTCAGGGCGACATTACTGGGAAGTGGAGGGCAGTGAATCAGGGGGCTGGGGGGTAGGGGCGGCCTATCCCAGTATAGAGAGGGGAGGGGATAAGTCTGGTATTGGGAATAATAACAAATCCTGGGGTTTGTACAGATGGAATAATAACAGATATTCAGTGAGACATGACAACAAATGGACCCATTTACCCCATGTCCCTTCCTGCAGGAGAATCAGGATCTCATTGGACTATGAGGCCGGACGTCTGTCCTTTTATGAGCTGAGTGAGCCAATCAGGCGCTTACACACCTTCACTGCCTCCTTCACTGAGCCCCTTCATGCTGCATTCTGGGTACGGGGAAATGGTGCCTGGGTGAGAATCATTAGAGAGAGAGAAAAGGGAGCTGAAGTTCTGACACTAGAGAGAGCGACAGACAGACAGATAAGAGACAGTGAGGATCTGACCCCAGGCAGAGAGAAGTTGGACCCAGAGACCCGGATGCAGGAGGAGGCTGCTGTGTCTCATATAATCCACAAGGGGGAGACAGAGAGGAAAGAATTGGCCGGGCAGATCCCTGACATGGAGGAGCTGTGCAACTTGGCTGGTACATTGGGTTCCTTACTGGCACAGGGATCAGATGGAGCTGCACTGTGTGGGGCTGAGGGGGCAGATAATGAGGGCAGAGAGGCAGATGGGATAATGGCCCCTGGATTGGCTGACACTGTGCTGGGTATAAGGAGACTGATCTATGGGCAGGAGGCTACAGACCTGGTACTGGATATAAACACGGCTCATAATCGTGTATCTGTATCAGGGGACAGGAAATCTGCTTCCTACTCACTAACAGAACTACATTACCCACAATCCCCAGAGAGATTTTGTAATTATGCTCAGGCTTTAAGCAGCAGGAGTTTCCCCTCAGGGCGACATTACTGGGAAGTGGAGGTCAGTGAATCAGGGAACTGGAGGGTAGGGGCGGCCTATCCCAGTATAGAGAGGGGAGGGAGGCAGTCTGGTATTGGGGATAATAACAAGTCCTGGGGTTTGTACAGAAGGAATAATAACAGATATTCAGTGAGACATGACAGTAAATGGACAGATTTACCCCACGTCCCTTTCTGCGGGAAAATCAGGATCTGGTTGGACTATGAGGCCGGACGTCTGTCCTTTTATGAGCTGAGTGAGCCAATCAGGCACTTACACACCTTCACTGCCTCCTTCACTGAGCCCCTTCATGCTGCATTCTGGGTAAGGTGGGGCTGGGTGAGAATCAGTAGAAAGTAACGTATCTGGGGGGAAATAAAGAGAACTGCCCTTTATATCGGACATATTTTTGTTATTTGGTTGAATGAGCCCCTATAACTGGAAATAAATAATAAAAGAACAAACATGACACAGTGGGGGCCATTTATAAACGTAGCACAGTGCGTATTTATACACATACGGTTGTTGTTTATATGTTTCACCTAAAAACTAAGGGGCCCATTTACTAAACAATTTTTCAATAATCTCGTATTTTTTCTAACTTTTCTTTAACTTACAGAACATTTCGGAATGTATGTTAAAAGTTTGTTAAAATTCCTCAAGTTTTTCATGGTTTTCGTTAAATTTCCACAAACAAATCGTACTTTGTGCAAATAATAGGAACATTTTGGAATTATTGTACAGCGCTGCGGAATATGTAAGCACTTTATAAATAAATGTTAATAATAATAAACGTTAATAATTGGCTAACGCTTTAGTTACACTTCCCTCAGGAATATCTTTTTGGCAGATCTGCCGAGTCCCATTGAGGCCTATAGAAGGCATCAAAGCACTTTGCACTGCCAGCCGTTTTGGACAAAGCGGAACTTCTACTGCCAGACAGGTTTTGAACATTTTGTTTCATTTTAGGGGCCTTTCCTTGGGGTGACTTTTAGTTTACCCAGGAAAACTATATTATTTTTTTCAGGACAACCTAAGCTTTCAAAATATGGTGGAATTGTTGTGTAATTCCAATTCTATAACAAGATATAGGCTTCTAAATGTCTAAAAAATTAAAAAATTTTTTTTTTCCATAATATAAACACATACACCAGAAACAAAAATTATTTTATGCATGAAAATACAACTGATTTGGAAAGCCCCATGTCCCCTGAACGTGCCAATATCAAATATATATAGTTTTATGGAGATTTCTCACTTGTATAGGTTAAAAACTCCCAGCAGGACACTACTAAATTTCGAAAGCATTGCTCCAGAAAGCTGCATACTTTAGATTTCAAGGCCAAAAATTCCACTAACAGAAAGGTTTATCCCAGGAAATTATACATTTTTAGAAAGAACAGATTCTGAGGAATCCAGAATAGGTAGAACTGTCGGTCTGCTCCAAACTACCAAGTTGCAATGCTTTCCTAAAGTTATTGGTTTTTATCAAAATATGTGAAATTTCTTAATAAACGCTTCAAAGCTTCCAGTCTATAGTATATTATCTCCCACATAGTATTAGGTACCAAGAGAAAACACCCTAAATATAAACGTCAGGGGTCCACTCAACAGTTTGATGTCCAATATGTAAAGGTTTACCTAAGTATGTGGCATGTAGGGGCCCCAATGTGAACATACCCCCATATGATCTGTCATTTCAGCTTCTGCAAAATTAACACATTTACATCATTTTATGTGGGATAAAGCTAGAAAAATGTACGCTCATCCCAGAAAGCCATATATTTTTGGAAAGTACACATTCCCCCGAATCTAAAATGGGTACCCATGTCTTTCTACTCCAAAGTACCAAGCCGCAAAGCTTTCCTAAAGTTGGCAATTTTGATAATATTTCTATAAATCCTCTCAAAGATTCCAGTATGCAGCCTCTTATCTCCCATATATCATTAAGTACCAAGATAAAGCACCCTGAATTTGAACACCAGGGGTCCACTCAACAGTTTGATACCCAATATGTATAGGTTTCCCTAAGTATGGGGCATGTAGGGGCCCCAATATGAACATACCCCCATATGATCTGTCATTTCAGCTTCTGTAAAATCAACACATTTACATCATTTTATGTAGCATAAAGCTAGTAAAAAGTACACTCACCCCAGAAAGTCATATATTTTTGGAAAGTACACATTTCCCGAAATCTAAAATGGGTACCCATGTCTTTCTACTCCAAAGTACCAAGCCACAAAGGTTTCTTAAGTTTGCTGATTTTTATTTCCAAAAATCACCTCAGAACTTCCAATATTCAGCATCTTACTTTCTATAGGTCATTAGGTACCAAGATAAAACACCCTAAATATGAACCCCAGGGGGCTACTGAACAGTTTGATGCCCACTGTACATAGGTTTATCGAAGCACATGGCACTTAGAGACCCCAAAATATACCTTGTGCCACTAATTTCATGGCTTACCTTTACCTAATTCATAACCACATGGCAGTTTTATGTTGGATAGAAACTGCAGAAATATAGGGTGACCCCTAAAAAACATATTTTTGGGTAAAGAGTCCTTTCTACACCAAAGTACCAATCTGCAAAGCTTTCCTAAAGTTAATGATTTATGACATTTCAGAAAATCGCCTAAAAATGTTGCAATTTGCCGCATTTATTTCACACAATTTTTGCATACAAAGGCAAATCTCCCCAAATAGGAACACCAGGGGTCTACTGAACAGTTTGATGCCCTATATGCATAGATTTACCAAACTATGTGGGGTACAAGGGCACCCAAATAAAAATAGTGCATATGAATTTTCACAAATGATGCTCCAGCTCATGCAGTTTTTGCACCCGTTATGTGTATTATGTGCCATACGACCCCCTAACAGTACAGAGACCCTAGAAAACCATATATTTTGGGAAAGTACACATTCTGACAAAACAAAAATGGGTAAATACATCTTTCTACTGCAAACTACCAAACTACAAAGCTATGCTGAACAGAACAGTTTTTATGACATTTCTGAAAATTGCCACAAAGCTTGCATTTTGCCCCATTATGTACCCCCACATTTCATAATGTACCAACATAACACTCTAAATATGAATGCCAGGGGGGCTAGATTTACCAAACTATGTGGGGTACAGAGGAAGCCAAATTGAAATAAAGCAGATAAAATGTCCATGTGTAAAGACAAGTAACAAAGAACAATGTGAAATGCAATAAAATTGCTAAAATAAAAAAACAAAAAACTAAAATCAATGGGGTTTTTTTCCTAGTGATATCTGCAGTCAGAATCACAGTTTGAGTATTTTGGCTTGGGCAAATAAGTTTTACAGACAACGTCAAGCGAATAACAACTATGCATAACTGAAAATGCAATAAAATGGCTAAAAATGCAATAAAATACCTAAAAATGCACCAAAATCACAGAAAATATAGTAAAAACACGCAAAAGGTATTGCGCAGTGCAGTTAGCGAATACACTATCCGCAATGGCAATAAAACATTTTTTTCAGGCAAGAATAAAAACGATGCGATAAAAAAAAAGATTACAAAATTACATGTGTGTACATGGCAAAATGTGTTTTGTGTGCATGTATATGTGTGTGCAAGTAAGTGTGAGTGCTGTAATTGCTGTGAATGTGTGAAACCCCCAACCCCTAAAAATGTATGTGTTTAAGTGTAAGTATAAGTGTGTATTAGTGTAATAAGTGTGCGATTGTGTGTGTATTTGGCACTTACCTGGGCAGAAGAAGCTGAAGATCTGCAGGAGAGACACAGAATGCAGGCAGCTGCAGTCGATCCGTGAGTGGGCAGTGCAGGAAGTGGGGGAGCAGAGGGGGGAGTGGAGGAAGGGAGAGGCAGTGCAGTGAAAGCCACGTGCATTGTCTGGCTTTTCATATGGGGCCCCTGGGTGATCATGCCCCAGGGGCCACTCGTTCCCCCCTTGTGCTCGTTGTCTAGGGGCTGGGGAACGAGCGGGGAGCGAAGGAGCGGCTTTTCAAGCTCCGAAACCCGGAAGTAGAATCTACGTCCTGTGGCACTTAGGTACTTTTATACATAGGACGTATATGTAAATATTGTGACTTTCGGAACGCAATTGCGATATTTTCTTACGAACGTTAAAAGGATTTTCGTGACATTTTAGAACATCAGAAATTATCGTGGTTACTCTGAATTCTTACCATATCGTGTTTTAAGCCCCCAAAACTCGGATTTTAGTAAATGGGCCCCTGACTGTCAGTAAGTTACAGCTTTTCCTCTTCTTAGCACCTTTCAGTTGGTCTTTTTATTTGTTATAGGTTTTGATTTATTTGTTATTGTCACTTTATATTATGTTGGTTTGACCCCCCCGTTCTTCCCCTTTAGCTGATTCTTCCAATTCTTCTTATTCTTAGCGCCCCCCATTTTCTAAACGCTAGAAGTTTATAGTTTTAGGGGTACAACCCCCAGACTCCCCACACATCTTCGCCCTATAGCGGAGCAGGCTGCCTGTGTGTATATAAGGGATCGCGCCCCCCGTCTTTTTGTGGCGCCGCTCCGAACCCCTCAATTTTCCCATTGACTTTGACAGGGAAGATTATCAAACTGCTGCTGCACTTACAGCTTTGAGGCTACACCCCCCAAACTTGAATAACATAATCATAGGGTCACCCTGAATGAAAATATATTTGTTGGATGCCCAAAATTTTTTTCAAGGTTTGAAAAAAGTGGGTGGAGCCACAGACAGCCAATCAGATTTATTTCATTGATTTTATTTGGGAAATTTAAAATGCTGTCATTCTCACCCTATTTATCCCAGGGTTCCCAAACTTTGCACAGTCAGTCAATGGGTAACTGCAGTTCCAGGTTAGACAAAGTGGGTGGAGCCATCAACAGACAATCCATTTCCACCCATTAAATGTTATTGGTTTATATTTAAACTGATGCTATTATTTAAATATTAACTATTAATATTAATTAATTTGTTAAACTTTGAACCACAAATACCCAGTGACTAACTTTGTAAAGTTACAGTGACCACCAATCACAATTCACCTATTGACTTTTATTGGTTTAAATTTAAACTGCTGCTGTTCTGTAACTATTAATCCTACAGCCCCTAAACTGTGCAGAGTTAGTCACTGGGTAACTGCAGTTCCAGGTTAGAAAAAGTGGGTGGAGCCACCAACTGCCAATCAGATGTCACTCATTGACTTTCAGTGGGGAACTTTAAATTGCTGCCATTCAGACACTATTAACACCAGGGGCCCCAAACTTTGCACACACTGGTGGATTTTCAATAAGGCTACAGGCTGAGCCCCCCCAAACCTGCTGGGCACCTTAAAGAAAAAAAACCTCACTGTTTTTGCACTGTCCTGGAACCCCTAACATCAGGGTTATAATCAGCTGTGCTCTGATTGGATCTTTCTTCTTGTGGATTCTCCAATCAGAGCACAGATTTCTTGACAGACAGTAACATTGACCAATCAAGACACAAGATATTACAAACTAAAGGCAGTGCAGAAATGAAACCTGAAAAGAAGAATCTGCAGCTGTAACTTTACCTGAGAACCAACTGTGAACTATTGCTGCAGATTTCATCCCCCTCCCACAGGTACTATACACAGGTACTATACCCAGGTACTATACACAGGTACTATACACAGGTACTATACCCAGGTACTATACACAGGTACTATACCCAGGTACTATACCCAGGCACTATACACAGGTACTATACACAGGTACTATATACAGGTACTATACCCAGGTACTATACCCAGGTACTATACACAGGTACTATACACAGGCACTATACCCAGGCACTATACACAGGCACTATACACAGGTACTATACCCAGGCACTATACCCAGGTACTATACCCAGGTACTATACACAGGCACTATACCCAGGCACTATACCCAGGTACTATACCCAGGCACTATACACAGGTACTATACCCAGGCACTATACACAGGTACTATACACAGGCACTATACACAGGTACTATATACAGGTACTATACCCAGGTACTATACACAGGCACTATACCCAGGTACTATACACAGGCACTATACACAGGTACTATACCCAGGTACTATACCCAGGTACTATACACAGGTACTATACACAGGTACTATACACAGGCACTATACACAGGTACTATATACAGGTACTATACCCAGGTACTATACACAGGCACTATACCCAGGTACTATACCCAGGTACTATACACAGGTACTATACACAGGTACTATACACAGGTACTATATACAGGTACTATACACAGGTACTATACACAGGCACTATACACAGGCACTATACCCAGGTACTATACACAGGTACTATACACAGGTACTATACACAGGTACTATATACAGGTACTATACCCAGGCACTATACACATGCACTATACACAGGTACTATACCCAGGTACTATACCCAGGTACTATACACAGGTACTATACACAGGTACTATACCCAGGTACTATACACAGGTACTATATACAGGTACTATACCCAGGTACTATATACAGGTACTATACACAGGTACTATACACAGGTACTATATACAGGTACTATACACAGGTACTATACCCAGGTACTATACATGGGTACTATACACAGGTACTATACCCAGGTACTATACACGGGTACTATACACAGGCACTATACACAGGTACTATACACAGGTACTATATACAGGTACTATACCCAGGTACTATACACAGGTACTATGTACAGGTACTATACACAGGTACTATACCCAGGTACTATACACAGGTACTATATACAGGTACTATACAAAGGTACTATATACAGGTACTATACCCAGGTACTATACCCAGGTACTATACACAGGTACTATATACAGGTACTATACCCAGGTACTATACACAGGTACTATATACAGGTAATAAACACAGGTACTATATACAGGTACTATACACAGGTACTATACCCAGGTACTATACACAGGTACTATATACAGGTACTATACACAGGTACTATATCCAGGTACTATACACAGGTACTATATACAGGTACTATACCCAGGTACTATACACAGGTACTATATACAGGTACTATACACGGGTACTATACACAGGCACTATACACAGGCACTATACACAGGTACTATACCCAGGTACTATACCCAGGTACTATACACAGGTACTATATACAGGTACTATACCCAGGTACTATACACAGGTACTATATACAGGTACTGTACACAGGTACTATACCCAGGTACTATACACGGGTACTATACACAGGTACTATACGCAGGTACTATACACGGGTACTATACACAGGCACTATACACATTCACTATACACAGGTACTATACACGGGTACTATACACAGGTACTATACCCAGGTACTATACACAGGTACTATACACAGGTACTATACACAGGTACTATATATGGGTACTATACACAGGTACTATATACAGGTACTATACCCAGGTACTATATACAGGTACTATACACAGGTACTATACCCAGGTACTATACACAGGTACTATAC
The DNA here is from genome assembly GCF_000004195.4 of Xenopus tropicalis. Lineage (NCBI taxonomy): Eukaryota > Metazoa > Chordata > Amphibia > Anura > Pipidae > Xenopus > Xenopus tropicalis. The sequence goes on from NC_030682.2 coordinate 1,806,606, forward strand.
ACAGGCACTATACACAGGCACTATACCCAGGTACTATACCCAGGTACTATACACAGGTACTATACACAGGTACTATATATGGGTACTATACACAGGTACTATATACAGGTACTATACCCAGGTACTATATACAGGTACTATACACAGGCACTATACACAGGTACTATACACAGGTACTATACACAGGTACTATACACAGGCACTATACACAGGTACTATACACAGGTACTATATACAGGTACTATACACAGGTACTATATACAGGTACTATACCCAGGTACTATACACAGGTACTATATACAGGTACTATATTCAGGTACTATACACAGGTACTATATACAGGTACTATATACAGGTACTATACACGGGTACTATACACGGGTACTTTATACAGGTACTATACCCAGGTACTATACCCAGGTACTATACACAGGTACTATACACGGGTACTATATACAGGTACTATATACAGGTACTATACACGGGTACTATATATGGGTACTATACACAGGTACTATACCCAGGTACTATACACAGGTACTATACATGGGTACTATATACAGGTACTATATACAGGTACTATACATGGGTAGTGTATACGGGTACTATATACAGGTACTATACACAGGTACTATACATGGGTACTATATAAAGGTACTATATACAGGTACTATACACGGGTACTATATACGGGTACTATATATGGGTACTATACACAGCTACTGTAAAATATTTTTATTATAATTCCACAGCATATGAAATGTACCCCTGCCAGTCACACATACTTGTAAGTTAATTTGGGAAAGGACTGAGCCGCCTTTTAACATATGTTCTTGCCTTTTATAGATACTTGGGGGGTCGGGACATACTGACACCCGGCATATACTCTGGGGCACAAGGCTCTCTCTTCCCAGGAGGGACAGGCAGACCTCTCCTCCTGAGAGATGGGCACACATCCAGGCACACACACACACACACACACACACACACACACACACACACACACACACACACACACACACACACACACACACACACACACACACACACACACACACACACAGGCACACACACACAGGCACACACACACACACACATGAAACATACACACATATCACATATATTCAATTACATTATATTTATATGCATTAATTATACAGAATATTCCTGTGAGCTGCCAAGGGTATGTGTGACTGGCTGTTTGTACTCTGCATATAATTTGTAACTCCACACAATAAAGATATTTTGTTATTACCTCGGTGAGGTAATATTCTACATTGGCATCACCAGCCACCATAAATAGACACTGGGCTTTACATATGACACATATACCCACTGAAAGCTTCATAAGGGGGACAGGGACCTCCATCCTCTTGTGTTCTTGACTCTTATCGCAATCTGTATCTTTTATTTATTTGTCTTTATTGTAATACTTTGTATTTATCTATTATCTTAATAACCCCCTGTTTGTATTAATGTATTCTACTGTACAGTGCTGCGTACATAAGTAGCATGTTATAAATAAAGATATACATACATACATACATAAGGGGGGATAGAGGATAGAGTGTGCTGTATGTATGAAGGTCCAGAAGTCTGTAAGTAAAAGAACCTAGAGCGGATTTGTGTGTAAGTAAAAGAACCTAGAGCGGATTTGTGTAAGTATCAGAGGCACTGACACAGGAGTGCAGCAAGGAGTATTCTGCTTTCTGTAAGTATGGATTTTATTAATAATTTGTCAAGTAAGAGCAAATTAGAATTTAAAATTTCAAAAGACTTGTCTGATGCAAAGTTATGGTCATATCTTAATAGTCAGTGTGTGGATGTGAATATAAAGTTAGATGAAGGAATGTCATTTTCTAAACTAAAGCACAAAATTAATAACGTAATGTTAATGGTTAAAACATTTAACATGTTAATGTGCTCTAGTGAGAGGGACACTGAGGGGGTACAGGCTGTCTCTGGAACTTTGGAAGAGAAATGTGACTCAGTTCTGAGATTTTGACAGAGATAGAAAAACATAATGTCAGACTGACAGAAATTGAATCAGTTTTGAAGCAAAGTAAAGTGACACATGTTTCTGTGATCAATAAAGAACAGAGACAGTCCCAGAGTATCCGGATATTACTGACCCAGAGTTAGATTATCAAACGGCAAAGTTAAAATTAAACATTGACAAACATTTGTTTAAAATTTCCAAAGTTTGATAAGTGCAGAAGGTTTATAGGAAACAGTCACATATTTGAGACTTACTGTTCCAAATATGATCTCTCAGAAGCACAAAGAAATATCATGTTTAAAAGATGGCTGCCTGTGTCTATAACAAGCCGGTTGCCAGACAGTATTGATGGTGAGTGCAATGAGTTTGAAAGAGTCAAACAGCTGTTTTTAATCACTAATGGTGAGATTCCTTCTGTAGAATTGATCAGTAGATTTGAGACATGCAAGTTACAGGATGATGTTTTTGCATTTGCAGCAATGTTTGAAAAAGCAAACAGATTGGTCATGGAATTAACTGATGCAAATCAACCAGCACCCAACCAGCACCCAAGTCCATGATCAATGAATTTGTGCAAAAATGTATCTTTCTTGCATCCAGTTGCAGTTCATTCCAATAAACAATATCTTATATTGAGAAATATAGATTGGAACTTCTGTCACGCAGCTCAGAATATACTGACAAGCATGTAGGATCCCTTAGAAGAGCAGATTTAAAGAAAGCCAATTCCTGTGAATCTTCGGTCTGTCATTTTTGTGGGAAAATGGGGCACCTAATCCTCAAATGCTTTCATTTGTGTATTGTGTTTAAATAGCCATTTTTCACATAAACATATATTTAAAGCAGGTCCCATATAATTTTGCCTAATATAGGCAGGGTTATCCCCAGATTAATTAAACAATACTTTATATGCTGCTAACTGGAGCTGGTAAATCATGGGATAGTGTGCAAATATTGTTTATGTTGCATTCTCATTTCCATGTACAAACCGGATTCCAAAAAAGTTGGGACACTAAACAAATTGTATATAAAAGCTGAACGCAATGATGTGGAGGTGCCAACTTCTAATATTTTATTCAGAATAGAACATAAATTAATAAATTAGAACATAAATTAATAAATTAAACTGAGAAAATGTACCATTTTAAGGGAAAAATATGTTGATTCAGAATTTCATGGTGTCAACAAATCCCAAAAAAGTTGGGACAAGGCCATTTTCCCCACTGTGTGGCATCTCCCCTTCTTCTTCCAACACTCAACAGCCGTCTGGGGACCGAGGAGAGCAGTTTCTCAAGTTTAGGAATAGGAATGCTCTCCCATTATTGTCTAATACAGGCCTCTAACTGTGCAATCGTCTTGGGCCTTCTTTGTCGCACCTTCCTCTTTATGATGCGCCAAATGTTCTCTATAGGGGAAAGATCTGGGCTGCAGACTGGCCATTTCAGTACCCGGATCCTTCTCCTACGCAGCCATGATGTTGTGATTGATGCAGAATGGGGTCTGGCATTATCTTGTTGAAAAATGCAGGCTCTTCCCTGAAAGAGATGGCGTCTGGATGGGAGCATATGTTGTTCTAGAACCTGAATATATTTTTCTGCATTGATGCTGCCTTTCCAGACATGCAAGCTGCCCATGCCACACGCACTCATGCAACCCCATACCATCAGAGATGCAGGCTTCTGAACTGAGCGTTGATAACAACTTGGGTTGTCCTTGTCCTCTTTGGTCCGGATGACATGGCATCCCAGATTTCCAAAAAGAACTTTGAATCGTGACTCGTCTGACCACAGAACAGTCTTCCATTTTGCCACACTCCTTTTTAAATGATCCCTGGCCCAGTGAAAATGCCTGAGCTTGTGGATCTTGCTTAGAAATGGCTTCTTCTTTGCACTGTAGAGTTTCAGCTGGCAACGGCGGATGGCACGGTGGATTCACTGACAATGGTTTCTGGAAGTATTCCTGAGCCCATTCTGTGATTTCCTTTACAGTAGCATTCCTGTTTGTGGTGCAGTGTCGGGGCCCGGAGATCACGGGCATCCAGTATGGTTTTACGGCCTTGACCCTTACGCACAGAGATTGTTCCAGATTCTCTGAATCTTCGGATGATGTTATGCACAGTTGATGATGACAGATGCAAAATCTTTGCAATTTTTCACTGGGTAACACCTTTCTGATATTGCTCCACTATCTTTCTGCGCAACATTGTGGGAATTGGTGATCCTCTCCCCATCTTGGCATCTGAGAGACACTGCCACTCTGAGAAGCTCTTTTTATACCCAATCATGTTGCCAATTGACCTAATTAGTGTTATTTGCTCTTCCAGCTCTTCGTTATGCTCAAATTTACTTTTTCCAGCCTCTTATTGCTACTTGTCCCAACTTTGTCCCAACAAATTTGTTGACACCATGAAATTCTGATTCAACATATTTTTCCCTTAAAATGGTACATTTTCTCAGTTTAAACTTTTGTTCCGTGATTTATGTTCTATTCTGAATAAAATATTAGAAGTTGGCACCTCCACATCATTGCATTCAGTTTTTATTCACAATTTGTTTAGTGTCCCAACTGTTTTGGAATCTGGTTTGTATATTGATGGTTGAAAAAGTATCCTAATTAAAAATCAATTTGCCAACCTTTACTGAATAAGACCCTATAAAGGTTGAATACTGTAAGTCCTTATGATGTGTGTGTATTTACAGATGCACTTAGTGTATATTTTTACTTTGTTAAAAGGGAATGGAATTTGCTAAGGTGCTAGAACAGCAATTCCCTGAGACAGCAGAACAGCTGCTGGGGGTCATTAGTATACTGGGTATATTCCCTATGTGGGGGGAGTGAATAGCCAACTCATAGTATCATAGTATGGTATGGCTGGAAGAAAATTATTTCTGAAACTATGGGCGATAAAATTTATTGCGTTAATTTTTTGCGTTAAATTAGTCGCGATAATTAGCGCGCGATTCACCATAGTATTATTGTGTGCGTTAAGTCACCATTTTCGCATGCGGTATTTTTCGTGCTAGTTTTAATGCATGAGTTAATTTCCGCGCTGAAAAGAATACGATCGCATGATTCACTATAACTTTGGCGCGCTAAATATCACATTGGTCTATGCGAAAATTAACACCTACTACAGGCAGGCGAAAAATTATAGAAAAGTGCAGTAAATGAGTTTTTGGCAATAAAATATGGACTTACAGTGTTATTTATTCAGTCTGTGTCTTTTTACTCAATTTTACTAAAGTCTTGGCATGTATGGAATTTTGCTACTAATATACAGTACTATAGCGGTGAGTATTTAGTCGGATAATATACAGTACTATAGCGGTGAGTATTTAGTCGGATAATATACAGTACTATAGCGGTGAATATTTAGTCGGATAATATACAGTACTATAGCGGTGAATATTTAGTCGGATAATATACAGTACTATAGCGGTGAGTATTTAGTCGGATAATATACAGTACTATAGCGGTGAGTATTTAGTCGGATAATATACAGTACTATAGCGGTGAATATTTAGTCGGATAATATACAGTACTATAGCGGTGAGTATTTAGTCGGATAATATACAGTACTATAGCGGTGAATATTTAGTCGGATAATATACAGTACTATAGCGGTGAGTATTTAGTCGGATAATATACAGTACTATAGCGGTGAGTATTTAGTCGGATAATATACAGTACTATAGCGGTGAGTATTTAGTCGGATAATATACAGTACTATAGCGGTGAATATTTAGTCGCCATAATATACAGTACTATAGAGGTAAATATTTAGTCGCGATAATATACAGTACTATAGCGGTAAATATTTAGTCGCGATAATATACAGTACTATAGCGGTAAATATTTAGTCGCGATAATATACAGTACTATAGCGGTAAGTATTTAGTCGGATAATATACAGTACTATAGCGGTAAATATTTAGTCGCGATAATATACAGTACTATAGCGGTAAATATTTAGTCGCGATAATATACAGTACTATAGCGGTAAATATTTAGTCGCGATAATATACAGTACTATAGCGGTAAGTATTTAGTCGGATAATATACAGTACTATAGCGGTAAATATTTAGTCAGATAATATACAGTACTATAGCGGTGAGTATTTAGTCGGATAATATACAGTACTATAGCGGTAAATATTTAGTTGCAATAATATACAGTACTATAGCGGTAAATATTTAGTCGCGATAATATACAGTACTATAGCGGTAAATATTTAGTCGCACAAAATACATTACTAGGTATATTTTGGCGATTTCTTTGTCGTGACTTTTTAATCTCGCTGACATTTTGTAGCAATTTTGTAATCTCGTGACATGTGCGACTTGGGGCCATTTTGTGTCATTGAGCCTGCAGTCACACTGAGAGGAGCATCATGCCTGGGGTTTCTGATCTGCTACCAGGGGAGAGGCAATATATTGTCATCGTTCTCCTGTGCTCAGGATATGACAACCCGCCGCTGGGGCCCTTAGGGGTCCACGAGAGGAAGAGAGCCATCCTGCGGGACCTCCAAGCTGGGTTGCGCGGGGGCTTCAGAATTGAAGTGGACCTCCGCCTGCTCCAGCGCCTGTGGTCTGACCTGAAGTGCAGGAATTCAGACCTGGTGGCTGAAATAGTGGAAGGTAATTATTGTACTTTATTATGCTGTTACAGTATACGTTCAGTAAAAGATTTAGCAAGTAATTTGAACTAAAAGTACAAATGTAAGAAATGTCAGGGATGATGAAAGTAACATAGTAACATAGTAAGTTGGGTTGAAAAAAGACATACGTCCATCACATTCAACCATAATGCCAGTGAGGAACTGAAACGTTGGTCACAATAAACCTCTGAATATTATTTCACATCTTTGTGACTCCTTGTGAGAATCCTGTGTGTGCCATCACCCCATGCCTGTCTAGATTTTGTTTTGCCCCAGGCACCCGGGTATTATTGTTCCTTATGGTGTGCAGCTTCCCAGCACTTCCTATTGTACATATTAGGGATGTAGCGAACTGTTCGCCGGCGAACTAATTCGCGCGAACATCGGGTGTTCGCAAGTCCGGAAGTTCGCGAACTTTCGGCGTATGTTCGCAATTTGGGTTCGCCTTAGCTGGCGCCAAATTTTGACCTCTCACCCCAGAGTCAGCAGATACATGGCAGCCAACCAGGCAGCTCTCCCTCCTGGACCACCCCCCCAACCCTGGACCACTCCCTTCCATATATAAACCGAAGCCCAGCAGCCATTTTACATTATGCCTGTGTGTGTTTGAAGAGATAGCATAGGGGAGAGTTGTGCAGGGATTTGAGGGAGAGTTTAGGTAGCTTTGCTGAGTCTGACTAGTGATCTACTTTCTACTGCTCTGTATGTAGCTGCTGTGGGCAGGCAGCTGTCCTGTGCTGATCCTCTGCTGTAACCCAATAGTCCTTGTAAGGACTGCTTTTATTTTCTGTTCTTTTCATTGTGCACTGCAGCTCCGTCTGTGTGTGTTGGAGACAGGTGTGCTGCTCCGAGTAGTGCACTAAGCACTAACCACCATTTTCAACCAAGTGCCACCTAGCTGTGTGAGCTTTTTCACATTCTGTCTAAAAATAACAATAATAATTCCGTGTCCAGAAACATCACCTGAGTGACGTTTTTCCACCGGCAATACTACATCCACTACTGTATACTTTGCCATTGCAGGCCTTGTTGTTGCCACTGTCTTTTTCAACCAAGTGCCACCTAGCTGTATGAGCTTTTTCACATTGTAAGTGTCCAGAAACATCACCCAAGTTGTTGTTGTTTTGTAAAAATAAAAAAAATGCCAGGCAAAGGCAGGCCGCCACGCAGAGGCACTAGGGGCCGTGCTGCTATGATATCCTGTGGCCCTAGCAAATCGACCAGTGTTCCGAAGGCACTTACCCTGAACTCCAAAAATGCTGAAGAGGTAGTTGACTGGCTTACACAGCACACCCCATCCTCTACCGTTTCTAACTTTGCCACAACATCCTCATCCTCCTCTGCTATGGGCACCCCACGTACCACTTCCTCCACCACCGCCGCCCCTTCTTCACTGGAGTCAGAGGAGTTGTTTTCACATGAGTTTGTTGAACTGAGTGATGCGCAACCATTATTGCCAGAAGAAGATGAAGGAGATGAGGATGTTACACCAGATATCATAATTCAGGCAGGCAACACAACAGAGATGGACATAAGGTGTGATGAAGTCCCCGCTGCTGCTGTCTTCTGTGAGCTGTCAGAAGAAATTGATGCATCTGAGGAGAATGATGATGAGGAGATTGATGTTTTGTGGGTGCCCAGAAGAAGAGAGCAAGAGGAGGATAGTTCAGATGGAGAGACGGAGAGTCAGAGAGGCAGGAGGAGAACAAGACTTAGAAGAAGCAGGGACAGCTCCCAGGGAACAGTAGGGCAACAACATGAATCGGCACCTGTGGTCAGCCAGCCAACGCACCCGCCAACTTCTACTGTTACTGCTAGAAAGCCCACATCAAAAGGCTCAGCAGTGTGGCATTTTTTTAATGTGTGTGCCTCTGACAAAAGCGCTGTAATTTGCAATGAGTGCAGTCAGAAACTGAGTCTTGGGAAGCCCAACACCCACTTAGGTACAACTGCTATGCGAAGGCACATGAACGCCAAACACAAAGCACTATGGGAGCAACACCTCAAAGGCAGCAGCCAAACTCTAAGCCACCCTCCTTCTGCTCCAGCATCTTACTGCTCTACCTCTGCTGTCCTTGACCCATCTCAACCACCCTCCACTCCGCCTTCCACCTTGACCACCAGTTCCTGCTCATCTGCCCCCAGCCAAGTTTCTGTGAGGGCCATGTTTGAGCGTAAGAAACCAATGCCTCCGAGTCATCCCCTTGCCCGGCGTCTGACAGCTGGATTGCCTGCACTCTTAGCCCGCCAGCTTTTACCATACCAGCTGGTGGACTCTGAGGCTTTCCACCAATTTGTAGCAATTGGGACACCACAGTGGAAGGTACCCAGCCGCAATTTTTTTTCACAGAAGGGAATACCACACCTGTACCAGCATGTGCAGAGCCAAGTCACCGCATCTCTGTCATTTAGTGTTGGGGCAAAGGTCCATATGTCCATAGGTATGTCACCTACACTACCCACTGGGTGAACCTGGTGATGGCTGGGAAGCAGGGAATGCGTGGTTCAACAACAGTGGAGTTGGTGTCACCGCCACGGGTTGCATGCGGGTCTGCCACCACCTCTACTCCTCCTTTGCTCTCTAACTCGTCTTCTAAGTCGTCTTCTAAGTCGTCTTCTAACTTGGCTTCTTCCTCGACTTCTTCCTCCTCTGCTGCTGCGTCCTCCTCCACACCTGTGCACCCCCAGCTCCCCATAGGCTATTCGACGTGCCAGGTATGCCGTTGTCATGCTGTCTTGGGCATGACATGCCTGGAAAGCAGAAACCATACCGGATCTGCACTCCTGTCATCTCTGCACTCACAGGCCGATCGGTGGCTGACCCCACACCAACTGAAAATCAGAAAAGTGGTGTGTGACAACGGAAGCAATCTGTTGGCAGCACTGAGACTGGGCAATTTAACACATGTGCCCTGCATGGCACATGTTCTAAATTTGATAGTCCAACGGTTTGTCTCGAAGTACCCAGGATTGCAGGACATTCTCAGGCAGTCCAGGAAGGTGTCTGGCCATTTCAGATGTTCCTACACAGCCATGGCATGACTTGCTGACATTCAGTGGTGGCACAACTTGCCAGTCAGGCGTTTAATTTGCGACAGCCAGACTCGCTGGAATTCCACGCTAATGATGTTTGAACGTCTGCTGCAACAACAAAGAGCCGTCAATGAATACCTATTTGAACTGGGTGGTAGGACTGGATCTGCAGAGCTGGGGATTTTTTCCCCCCATTACTGGGTGCTTTTGCGCGACGCCTGTAGGCTGATGCGCCCTTTTGACGAGGTCACAAATATGGTTAGTCGCACCGAAGGCACCATCAGCGACCTAATACCCTTTGCTTTTTTTCTGGAGCGTGCCGTGCGACGAGTGACAGATGACGCTGTAGACCAGCGTGACCAGGAGCACGAAGAGCATGATTTCTGGGCGGAATCACCAGAACGATCCCAGGCACCTGCTGCAACGCAGGGAGAGGTGTCAGAAGTGGAGTCAGAGGAGGAAGGTGGCTTTGTGGAGGCGGAAGACCAATAGGAGCAGGCTTCCCGGGGGGCTTGTGGTCACCTTTTGGGGACCCCTGGTCTTGTACGTGGCTGGGGGAGGAGACCGTGGTGGATGAGGACATAGTCCTTGATAACGAGGAAGGGGAGATGGATACCTCTGCATCCAACCTTGTGAGAATGGGGTCTTTCATGCCTGTTGAAGGACCCCCGTATCAAGAGGCTTAAGGAGAAGGACCTGTACTAGGTGGCAACGCTACTAGACTCTCGTTACAAGCATAAAGTGGCAGAAATGTTACCAACGTACCACGAGTCCGAAAGGATGCTGCATTTTCAAACCAGCCTGCAAAACATGTTGTACAATTCTTTTAAGGGTGATGTCACTCCACATTCCAGGGGCAGAGGTGCCGGTAATCCTCCCACGAGCACACCTGCAAGGACAATGCACTTTGGCCACTCTGTAACGTCAGACATGCAAAGTTTTTTCAGTCCAAGGCAGCGCCAGGACCCTTCTGGATCCACCCTCAGAGAACGCCTCGACCGGCAGGTAGCGGACTACCTGGCATTAACTGTAGATATTGACACTCTGAGGAGCGATGAACCCCTGGACTACTGGGTGCACAGGCTTGATCTGTGGCCAGAGCTGTCACAATTTGCCATAAACCTGTTGTCTTGCCCTGCCTCAAGTGTCCTCTCAGAAAGGACCTTCAGTGCAGCAGGAGGGATTGTAACTGAGAAGAGAACTCGCCTAGGTCACAAAAGTTTTGATTACCTGACCTTTATTAAAATGAATGAGGCATGGATCTCGGAGGGTTACTGCACGCCGGAAGACTTGTTCTGACTGCCCATGCAGCTGTCCTTCTCTGCACACCGCTTGACACCACACACAGCTGTCCTTTAGTGTCCTCCTCCACCACCATACAAACTAGGGTGCAAATCCTACTGGTTTCATTTTAAGCCAAACTTTTTGGACAGGTAAATCCTGAGTTTTTCTGTCTTCTGTGCTTGGTACGCTATCTTAGTTTTTTTAAAGGTTCTGCCATGGGAAATGTTGTGATACCATTTATCTAACATATTTTTTCTGTCTTCTGTGCTTGGTACGCTATCTTAGTTTTTTTAAAGGTTCTGCCATGGGAAATGTTGTGATACCATTTATCTAACATATTTTTTCTGTCCTCTGTGCTTTAGTGGCTTCCACAACAAAAAAACAAAGATTTTCAACATTTATCTAACATATATTTGTCCAAGCTTTTACATTCCCTATCTGATCCCCCATGTCCCTCTATGAGGGGGCTGCCATATTTGTGCAGCATTAGGCCGTTAGCATTAGAAGCTATAACTGACAGGCTGAGAAGGGACAGTCAGGCTGGCGTTGGAGTTTTCCAACGTGCAGCTATCGAAATTCGCTGTTAAAACATGGTTGATCAGTGCTTGTTATGCTATTAGTTTTTGGAAAGGGTTTGCCTGAGAAAATGGTTGTTATATCATTTATCTAACATATTTTTTCCGTCCTCTGTGCTTCAGTGGCTGCGACAAAAAAAACCTAATTTTTCAGGAATGTACACATGCCTGATTTTTCAGGGTTCTGCAACAGCGGCAAAATCATATCTTTTATGGTCACCGCAGGTGATCAATAAAGTAGGCCAAAACTGGGCCCACACTGCAGAATCAGTGTTTTTTTGTTCACTTCACATTGAATTACCTCTGCCTGAGCGTGCACGTGCGCACAAGCACGGTGACTGCTAAACACACCACTACAGAAATATTCCCACCGACAGGACGTCCTGGAGGTGACAAGCAACTAGTAAAAACTATTATTCGCTCACTTGACGGTATCATTAAAGCTTATTGCGTTTTTTTTCGTTGCAGTAAATGCGGCGCTTTGTCTTTGCGTGGGAACCGGCCGTAACCTTTACACGACTTGATTGGCATGTAGACGCCGGACGTTTTAAAGCAGTTTATTACACAAGTTTAGGAATGTAGTGTGATTTCTGCCCTTTACAGCACAAAACGCAACGCTGTGTCAACAACGTATTTTTCAGAGAAATTTTTGCCCTTGATCCCCCTCCTGCATGCCCCTGCCCAGGTCGTGGCACCCTTTAAACAACTTTAAAATCAGTTTTCTGGCCAGAAATGACTTTTCTAGGTTTTAAAGTTCGCCTTCCCATTGAAGTCTATGGAGTTCGCAAAGTTCGCGAACGTTCGCACTTTTTGGCGGAAGTTCGCGAACTTTTTTTGTGAGGTTCGCTACATCTCTAGTATATATATATACACACCTATTTTTAAATACATATGCATAAATAAGTTTAAAGCAGGGGGGAAGCAGCAGGGAGCGGCCCATAGTGTGAGTCATTTGGGGAAGGGCCATGAATGTTTTAGGGGGCCCTGGCTAACAATGTCTGTGTGTCCTTTGTATTAATGTGAGGGGTCACAGGGGGAGGGGCCATTGGGGGTGTGGGAGGAGTGGGGCCCAAAAAATGTTGTTGTGAGGGGCCCCGTTATTTATGATGGTGTATGAATGTATATATATATATATATATGTATAATATATTACACAAAATAACATCTTGCAATACTATCTCACAGAACTTCAGCTGGCACCTCCTCCCCAGGCACAACCCCAGGCAAACCAGGCTCCTGTGGCCCCCGAGGCCCATCAGGCTCAAGCGGCCCCCGAGGCCCCAGCACCCAGCCAGGCAGCAGCACCCGCCCAGGCCCCAGAGGCTCCAGAGGCCTGACCTCCAGCGGCCCCAGAGGCCTGACCTCCAGTGGCCCCCGAGGCCGAAGAGGCCCCTAAGGCCCCAAGACCAGAGGCCTCAGCTACAGAGGCCCCCGAGGCCCCGGACACTGCCCCCCTTCTTTCCTCCCCCAGTTTCCCCCCAGGCCCTTGAGTTCTCCCCCAAGGCCCCCGGACTCCCCAGGCCAAGCGCTGGGTACCAGGTTCTCCAACATGTTCATTGATATTGTTTCTCATCCACGGAAATGTAACATTATAGGTTTAAATTAGTTATTACTTTTGTGAAAGTGTTTAATGAGGGTTTATTTTTATTGACATGTTCCCTTTATTCCCCTTACATGGGAAAGGTATGTAGTATAAACTATAGTAAAATTAAATAAATAAAGACACAGACAAAGTTGCTTGGGTGGATAAAATGGCCGCAGCTGTTTTATTACGATATTCTTTATAAAGCCATAAAATTGTTTTATATATATAGAGAACAATGTATTTTAAAACTTCCTAGCCAGCCCATGGAGAACCAAATGTCCTAGGCCGCCTAATCATTTAAAGGAGAAGAGTACTTAGCCCCGCCTTACCTTCCAAGCCGGGATGAAGCCTCGACCCGAAAAACAACTTGAAACAACAACTCCCTCCACGCCAACAACACTTTACATATACAAAGTGTTGTTGGCACACTTCCACTTAACCATTGCTTTTTCGATGGCATTTTGAATTCCTACATTGAAAATATCGTGACCAATATCCGATAAGTGAACGCCATCAACATTCTGCAGGCCATTTCCACCCAATTCCAACTCTGTGTGACGATAAGGTAACATATTTAAAGATACAAGGAATTTTGCTAAATTGTGGTTAATCTTCTTCCTACAACGTTCTAAAGGCTTTAAACGAATATCCATTAACCAAGGTTGTCGAGAGATAATTTCGGACCATATGATAATGGTATCCGGCAAAGTAAAGTAAAGCTGAGCCAAATCTCTATGCATGCAATTAATAAGGTCAATTGTTTTCATGCGACCAATATCATTGCCCCTCAAGTGAATGAAAATAATATCTGGTGTACCCCATTTTGAATGTAACTTAGCAATCATATCATTCAAATCACTCCACCTGGCCCCACGCAGACCAAACCAAATAATATTTGCTTCTTTAAACGAGAAACCTAAATTGAGGCCATAATTTCTCGCTTGTGCTCTTCTTCGGGCCCGGAAAGTAAAAGAGTGTCCCACTATCCAGATTGAAAACTGATTTTTACCTGAAAATAGATTACAATAAATCGACTAAGTTTGGTCTCACATAAGACAAATAACGTTTAGATTCCCAACGTCCAAGCCTCTTTATGAAATTTTCTCCCAAGCCCAGCATAGAAGCCTGGGTGGCAGCGCCAATTCTAAAAGAATGGGACTTATAATGGCTTATTGGCAAGCCAATTTTTGAAATGCTCACTTGGAGTACTTGCTGCATTTGAAATCTTGACACTGGAGTGCCATTCTCATGCACAAAAAGTGGTCCTGAAACATTCGGTCTAATTTTTGAAAACTTCAAAAAGGCTTTTACTGGGCACAAGTTAGGTTGATGAAAGGCTCCTATCCATAAGGTAGCTCCCTTCCCTGAGATGTCAGTTTTAGAAGTTTTAATGAAAATGCGAAGTTTGCCCAGACCAACATAACATCCATTACATTCAAGCCACCAGGTTTAACTTTTGATTTAGATACCGCCTCACTAACTCTGAGAGCCACAAAAAACATTAAAATAAACAAAAATTTAAACAATGTAGTTTCATATATATCGCTACATACTAATCCTAAGCAACAAACTAACTCATGTAATATTGGCAAAGTAATAGGTTTTCTCTGGTCTTGTTGACTTATGGCCCTTGAGAAACCCTTTTGCAATTGTTTTACAACTGCTGTTTTAGTGACATCTGGAAGCCTAAACAATCTTAAAAAGAAAGAAATACCAGCTAATTGCTTTCTTATATATGCTGGGGAATGTTTAGATTCAATTTGTTGTAACATAAAAGACAATAAAACATCTACATCATCACCCGAAATATTCCTTTTAAATTTTAACCATGTTCTCCATACTTTCACATATGCAGACCACATCTTTTGATTTACAGAATGCATCAGCCATTCCCTTAATTTGATAGCAGAATATTCCATAGATAGTGTGGGCAAGCATATCCTTCTTGCTCTGCTTCTTTTGCTAGCCATCTGAACTGATCGAGC
Organism: Xenopus tropicalis; assembly: GCF_000004195.4. Classification (NCBI taxonomy): domain Eukaryota; kingdom Metazoa; phylum Chordata; class Amphibia; order Anura; family Pipidae; genus Xenopus; species Xenopus tropicalis. Next base: position 1,821,725 of record NC_030682.2, read on the forward strand.
TGAAAACGAGACAAAGCATCTGCTAAATTATTCTGGCAACCTGGGATGTGCTTTGCTCTGAGCCAAACGTTATACTTTAAAGCCAAGAAAACTAATTGCCTCATAACTTTAACTACTGCAGGAGACTTTGCTGAAAGGTTGTTAATGACTTGAACCACTCCCATATTATCACAAAATAACAAAATACATTTATTGGCTAATAAGGGACCCCAAATCTCCAAAGCCACCAACACCGGAAAAATTTCTAACAAAACTTAGTTCCCTGTTAATTCCTGCTCTTTCCATTCAGCCGGCCAGGCTGCACAGCACCAACAGCCCGATAAATATGCCCCAAAACCAGTTGATCCAGCAGCATCTGTATACAACTGAATGGCTGAGTTCTCAATAAATTCATCCTGCCAACAAGTTCTCCCATTATATATTGACAAAAACTGTTGCCATACTAGCAAATCCTCTTTTACCAAGTTAGGAACACGTATATGCCAATTTGGATTGCTTACACCCATTGTTAAATAAATAAGCCGCCTATTGAAGACACGGCCCATTGGAATTACTCTAGTAGCAAAATTAAGGTGACCTATCAAAGATTGTATATGCTTCAATTTTAATTTCTTAGCCGCTAAGGCACTTGAAATTAAACTTTTGAGTTTCAAAATTTTAGCTTCGGGTAACCTAAATTCCATCAAAATTGTATCAATTTCGATGCCTAAAAATTGCAAGGCAGTTGTTGGGGCGACAGTTTTTTCTTTTGCAATGGGAACTCCAAATATTTTAGAAAGATATAAGAAAGTATTCAGAAGAATGCTACAGGTGTTTGATCCTTTTGGGCCTAAAAATAAAAATCATCCAAATAATGAATCACAAAACTGGATCCAGACTCAAACTTAATAACCCATTCTAAGAAATTAGCAAACATTTCAAAATATTTACAGGAAATAGAACAACCCATGGGAAGATATTTGTCATAAAAATACGCTCCCTGAAAATGAAAACCCAGTAAATAGTATGAATCAGGGTGTATTGGTAACAGCCTGAAGGCTGCTTCTATTTCAGTTTTGGCAAGTAATGCACCTTGACCACATTTTTTAACTAAGTCAATTGCTTTATCAAAAGAAGAATATTCAACTGAGCATAAGTCAGGAGAAATGCCATCATTTACTGAAAGGCCTTTGGGGTATGATAAATGATGAATCAGGCGATATGCGCCTACTTCTTTTTTGGGTACCACCCCTAGTGGTGAAATTCTCATATTCCATAACGGTATTTCTGCAAAAGGACCTGCAATCCTATTATTTGACAGCTCTTTCATTAATTTTTTATATACTATTTCGGGATGCAAATTAGCCGATTTCAAATTGTCAACTAAAACAGGGGACCATTTAAAAACATCGGCAGGAATTCGGAAGCCATTAGAGAATCCAAATTCAATTATTTCCGCCGTCTGCCTGTCTGGGTACAATTTTAGGTATTGCAGCATTTTGCTGACTTTCACTGGTGTTATCAGCTCTAACTCCTGGTTATTTTGCACCTGTCTTATTGACATTACTGAGGAATCTCTTTGCGCAACGAAAAGCAGGGTGTGCTCCATTGCATATAGAACATTCATGTTTGTAACGGCAGCTATTCTGCCACTTACAAAAATTCTCGTTATAAGCCCAACAAGCGTTAGATCTCCCTGCAGCATTCTTACTAGCAGAAGGATTAGTTGTTTGAGGTCTAGGTGTAAGCATGCCCATCCACAAATCTATATCCTTGGAACCCCAAGTCATAGACTTGTGCACAGACATTTTTTGGCGGAATCTATCTTCATATATGAACCAGGCCACTCCCCCATAGCTTCTATAGGTTTCAAGTATGATATCCAGGTGCTTAAACAAACCTGGCCCAAATTGAGGGTGTTTCTCACATAGGGCCTGATTCACTAAAGGGCGATAAAAATTATCGCACACTTTTTCGCGTTAAAAAACGCAAAATAATTTGTGCGCGATTCACCATAGTATTATCGTGTGCGAAAAATCGCCATTTTTGCATGGGTTATTTCTCGCACTAGTTTTAGCGTTTTGCGTTAATTTCCGCGCAGAAAAGAATACGATCGCATGATTCACTATAACTTTTGCGCGTTAAATATCGCATTCGGCTATGCGAAAATTAACACCTACTACAGGCAGGCGAAAAATTATAGAAAAGTACAGTAAATGAGTTTTTTGCAATAAAATATGGACTTACAGTGTTATTTATTCAGTCTGTGTCTTTTTACTCAATTTCACTAAAGTCTTGGCATGTATGGAATTTCGCCACTAATATACAGTACAATAGCGCTAAATAATTAGTCGCGATAATATACAGTACTATAGTGGTGAATATTTAGTCCCACAAAATACATTACTTGGCGATTTGTCGCGATGTGTCATGGTGTCGCGAGACTTGCGGCCATTTTGTGGCGATTTTGTAATCTTGTGACATGTGCGACTTGCGGCCATTTTGTGTCATTCAGCCTGCTGACAGCATCATGCCTGGGGTGTCAGAGCTGCTTATGGAGGAGAGGCAATATATTATTGCATTTCTCCTGCGCTCAGGTTATGACAGGCTGCCGCTGGGGCCAGTAGGGGTCCATGAGAGGAAGAGGGCTATCCTGCGTGACCTAATAGCTGGGTTGCGCAGGGACCTTCGCCTCATAATGGACCTCCGCCAGCTCCAGTGCATTTGGTCAGACCTGAAGCGCAGGAACTTTCATGAGATAGCTGCAATAGCTGAAGGTAATTATTCTATTTTAATATAGTTTTACACAAAATACGTTTATTAAAAGATTTAGCAAGTAATTTGAACATGAAATGTAATTTCTCTCTCTCTCTGTCTCTCTCTATATGTGTATATATGCATGTTTTTTTTTATAAAATACACAATAAAGGAAGGTGCTGTTTAATTACTACAGAGAAAAAGGAAATGATTTTTTAAATTATTAATTACTTGATTCAAATGGAGTCTATGGGAGACGGGCTTTCCGTAGTTTGGGGCTTTCTGGATAGCGGGTTTCCAGATAAGGGATCACATACCTGTGTATATATATATATATATATATATATATATCAGTCCTGATGGTGTCTGCACTCCAAGGCTTTAGTATTCTGTGGGGTGCACAGCCAAAATCTGAGTATTTAGCATGAAATAATCCATGGCCGGCACACCCTTAAAATTCCCAAAAATTTTTTTATTGAAAAATCATTGTTTAAAAACCAACGTTTCGGTCCTCATTAGGACCTTGATAAAGGTCCTAATGAGGACCAAAACGTTGGTTTTTAAACAATGAGTTTTCAATAAAAAAAAAATTGGGAATTTTAAGGGTGTGCCGGCCATGGATTATTTCATGCTATATATATATATACACACACACACATTTTCAAAAACATATGCATAAATGAGTTTAAAGCAGGGGGGGAAGCAGCAGGGAGCGGCCCATTTGGGGGAAGGGCCACGAATGTTTTAGGGGGCCCTGGCTAACAATGTCTGTGTGTCCTTTGGATTGATGTGAGGGTTCACAGGGGGAGGGGCCAGTGGGGGCGTGGGAGGACTGGGGCCCCAAAAATGTTGTTGTGAGGGGCCCCGTTATTTAGGATGGTGGCCCTCTGTGTATGAATATATATATATATCTAGATATATATATAATAGATTCAAATAACATCTTGCAATACTCTGTCTCACAGAACTTAACATCGACATTGGGCCTCTCCTCCCTCTGGAGGCAGCACCCCAGGCAGACCAGGCTCAACTGGCCCCAGGACCTGCCCAGGCCCCAGGACCCAGCCAGGCCCCAGGACCCAGCCAGGCCCCAGGACCCAGCCAGGCCTCAGGACCCAGCCAGGCCCCAGGACCCAGCCAGGCCTCAGGACCCAGCCAGGCCTCAGATGATGAGGCGGAGGAGGCCCCCGAGGCAGAGGAGGCCATGGAGGCCCCAGACACCCCCCCCCTTTACTCCTCCCCCAGTTTGTCCCCATTTTCCCCAGCCTTTGAGTTCCCCACCCAGCCCCCCGGATGCCAGCCACCAGGTTCTCCTGGCCCAGCACATCGGTCCATGCGGGAGGACCTGGACAATGTAATGGCTGAGCTGGCCCAGCTCCGGGGGAAAGTAGCACAACTAAGTAGTGACTTGGAGGAACTCAAGGGCAGCAAGCCCTAAGTTTTTTTTTCCTTCCCCCTTTTTGAAATTTATTTTATTGTAGTAAAATTTTCTAGTTTCATACATTTGAACTGAGTAATGTGTTATTATTTCTCCTTCCTTGATATGGTATTCTATACTTCCATGTAGTTTCCCCTACACTCTTACATTTATCATTAACAGCATCAATATGCTATATAGGTTACATTTTTACAAATATTCTGACAACAATTTTGTCTTTAGCCCATTTTGTTGCCTGAATAATTGCAATATTATATTTGTCCCCGTTTAATAAAGTGCCCACAACATATTTGCCGTTTATTCTGTGTCTAAAATCTACCACTTAATTTAAGCCACTAGTAATAGTAAATGGACCCCTAAGTATTTGGCCAAAGATTTCTTAAATGCCCCCCCCCTATTTACTGGCCTAATTTGATGTTGTAATACACAGCTTTGAGGACATAAGTTAAACACATAATAATAGGCGATAGGATATGCTGGCTACCCGTGCGGTCGGTGGCTAATAACACCAATTCACAGGCCGCGCTCACGGGCGGAGTGTGCCTTTAATCAAGCACACGTGACAACGCGGTCTGTGAGTTTAGTTGTCATATCCAAATAACAATGAAGCACAGGGCCGCTGCTCCCTATAAGCAGAGTACTGCATATGCCACCAACTACCAGGGGGACACCATCCCAGCTCCCAAAAATAAATAATTGTATATATTATAACATACTCCCCAACACTGGTTTTTAGAGCGCATCCCAATTTCCAGGATAGTTAAATCAATCTATGGGGGTTATTGTGGCCACTTACTATGGGGGCATTGTCTATGGAGGCAATTGGGGGCACTGTGTGTGTGGCCTCTATAGTAGTTTTTTTTTAAAATTTTAATTCCGTAATATTTGTGGGAGGGGGCACAAAAGTTAATTTCAGCTTAGGGCACCCATTTGGCCAGCAGCGGCCCTGATGAAGCATCATTACTGTAATGATTTGTTTTTGACCCATGTTCCTCACAACTTTACAGCTGAGGTGGCCGATGACCTTGAGGACCCCGTCCATCCACCGGATCCTGTCCAACGTGCGGATGCCCAAGGGAGTCAAGTCCGGGGACAAATTATTAATAATCACTTTGCCTGTAAGTACCTAAAATCTTTAATCCCATACACAACACATACCAAACAACTTGAGGCAAAAAAAAAGATTTTTATTTTCACAGAACACTTCCCAAATGTTTTTTGTTTTTGAAGGTTGAATAAAGTAATAATAAAAAAAACAAAAAAAAAACCAGATCACTTTCGCTTGCGAAGCTGCCTTGTTGAGCCTGCAGGAGGGGGAGCTGCGCTGGTAGAGCTGGTGGGCTCTGTTGGCTTTGGTGCAGCACTTTGTTGTTTCTCTTTAGCCAACAGAGCCAGTTTTTGCCTTTTGAGCTCTACCATCTCCTCCTGCAGGCTCAACATGGCAACCTCGTGTTGTGACTGAGCAAGATGTCTTTGTTCCATCATGGCTTCTATCCTGGCCTCATGCTGCAATTGTGCAGCATGTCTTGCCTGACTGATATCTACTAGGTCTTGTTGCAGAGCAAGCATAGCTGACTCGTGTGCGGCTTGCCTTGCCTGACTGATATCTACTAGGTCTTGTTGCAGAGCAAGCATAGCTGACTCGTGTGCGGCTTGCCTTGCCTGAGCTGCATTGAAGGCATTAGTTGCCACACACAAGTCGACATGTTGGACATGGAGTTTTTGCATATGGGCTTTGTGATGCCTAGTTATAGCTTGATGAAAGGCATTTTTAGCTTGCTGGGTTGGAGCCTGGGTTGGAGCCTGGGTTGGGAGCTGTTGATCTGGAATATTAGCCGGCTCCTCATCTGAGGAGAAGGCCACGCCGCTGCCACCGACGTGGGACCCTCTCTCACTTGCCTCCCCACTAAATCCTTCTCCTTCTATTTCAGGATCGCTGCGTGGGGAGGCCAGCACTGACAAGGAGCAACGACCTTTGAAAAGAAAGAAGAAAAAAAAATTGTTAATTTTGGATTATGTTCATGGACAAAATGATTTTTGGGAAAACATAAACAAGTTATTTTTGGCCAAAATATTTGTGGACATTGATTCATTCCAAATAAGGCAAAAAGGTAAAATCAAGTTGAAAAGACTGACTGTCCAAAAGTACAAGATGAACTGACTGCACCTAACCCAGCAAGACACACTTGGCCAATAACAACACCTATCTTATTAGCAATAGACTGCACTTCTGTAATTGAAACAGTTGCAATATACACAGACACAATTAATTATTATGCCACTGCACAAGCCTAACACAAAACACACATCCAAACAAATTTGTTAAGAATAATACCTGGAACGGGAGCAGATGCCGTTGGTCTGCGCCTGCTTGGCCCAGGTGGAGCTGAATCTGTTTTTTTACATCTGTGAAATCATTGTCTTTGCATGCTATTTCTAATTTTGCCATAAAAGTATTTGGCAAAGCTTTTACATTCCCCATGTTCCTCTATGAGGGGGCGGCCATATTTGTGCATCAGGAGGCCGTTAGCATTAGAAGCTGTAACTGACAGGCTGAGAAGGGACAGTCAGGCTTGGAAAACAGTCAGGTTTGGGGATTTCAAGTAACAATTACTTACAAAAGCAGCCCTATCAGTAAAAAATTATAAACATGACCTATAGGTAATTTTTAATTTGATTTATATTGGCTTTATTTTTTTTGTTTGTCAGTATAACTTTCATCTTAAGCTTCTCTGCAAGAGCAAATACACTTGGATTACTGTCATTACACCTACCTTGGCCAACATTCCGGTCTGTATCGAACGTGCCGTAGACACCGCGCACGCTCTCCCGGTGTATATATGGCATCAGCAGCTCCTCGTAACGGGTGTAATGCACCCTTTTAGGGGGCCCTCCTCCAGTTCCTGATCTAAAGAAAATATACAAATGGTTTTATTGTGTTGTCTCCAATAAGCAAGCAGTCACTTTTTGTTACTCATTGTTGCCCCAATCAATTGCCTTTACTTTCAAGTGTAACAATACTAAGGCTGTGACACCAAAACCAAACTAAAATGCTGCAAGTTGCTGCTAAGTTGCCCCGCTAACTCCCATGGCTCTCCCTTATACTCTCTCTGTGTTAACCAATGCTTAAAAAATAATACTCCTTGTTAAAGGACAGTACAGGGCATTAAGGGGTCCATTTCCTAAAGTGCGTTTAAATTGCCTAAGAGTATAGTGTATGAACAGTTGCTAACTTTAAAGTTGAAGATTTTTTTCAAAGAAGATTGTCCAAGTTTCTTTGGTTGCCATAATATTTGGCAATATAGAGGTGAATATTTAATCGCCATAATAATCGCCACTATAGCGATGAGTATTACATTATTGAGACAAATTTAATTTAAGCCACTAGTAATAGTAATAGTAAATGGACCCCTAAGTATTTGGCCAAATATTTCTTAAATGCCCCCCCCCCCCTATTTACTGGCCTAATTTGAGTTGTAATACACAGCTTTGAGGACATAAGTTACACATAATAATAGGCGTGCCATACATACAAGTAAAGTAAGCAGGAAAGAAGGCAAAAAGGAAGGAAAGACAGTAAGCCAAAAGGAAAAGCCAGTTGAGGAGAAAAGCAGATGAACGAGTGTTTCAATAGAAAGATGAATGTAAGATATTTACCTGTATCTGGACTCCTCTGCCAGCTTTTTCTTCAGGCACCTTTTTATGTCCTGGTAACGTTTCTTGCATTGGTGGACATTGCGGACACAGACACCTACACTGTTCACGTGTTCCGTAATGTCCCGCCAAGCTTTGGTTTTCCTTGATGTTGGGGTTTTGGTTGCATATTTGCCAATGAGAATGTGGAAAACTGGCACTAGCCCCTCAACTAGCGCCTCATTTTCAAATTCACTAAATTTTAATTGTCTCAGCCTTCCCTCCTGTGTTGTTTTCCTCTTTCGAGTGGTGGGGGCAACCTCCTCACTCTCAGCACTCTCACTGGGCTCCTGGGGCCGGTACTCTGTGCCCTCTGAACTTACAGGGCTGCCTTGGGGCCAAAGGGGCACCTGTTCCCCCTCAGTGCCAGAGCTGGCTGAGACCTCCGGCAAATTTTGACTCCTCCTTGGTATTTTTTTTTTTTGGGAACTCATAATAAATTTGGGTCAATTTGAGTAAGCTTTTAACCAAAATCTTGCACTTCTGTGCTCTCCCAAGGCAAATGTGCAAAATGGCGCCAGTTTTATGGTGTCGCATGCGTCAAGTCGCTAACTAGCGTGCTTGCATCACCTACCGCTGTAGGTGCGCGACAACTAGCGCGCTTGCGTCACTTACCGCTGTGGGTGCGCGACAATTAGCGTGCATGCGCACCATACCGTTGTGGGCGCGCGACAATTAGCGTGCACGCGCAACATACCGCTGCAGTCTTGCGCGTGCGGAAAGTAGCGCATGTGCGAAAACAGCGCATGTGTTATTTAGCGCATGTGTTATTTAGCGCGACTAACGTATCGCCGTATCGTGCGTAAAATCCCGCGAATAGGCTTTTAGTGAATCGTGCGAAAAGTCGCCAAAATTTGGAAACGGTAAATTTTTTAGCGCACGCTATAAATAGCGCACGTTTTATCGCCCTTTAGTGAATCAGGCCCATAGTATATTGGCATAAATTCAAAATGCTTGTAGCCAATTTGAAAAAGTTCTAGCAACAGGCCTACGCCTGTCCTCTTCTTTTTCTCCTTTCTTTTCAATTTTAAGAAACTCTTTTGCTGAGGGCAAAAGAGATAATAAATCCTCATATTCACATTTTACATTTTTTTTCCCTAACTGAAGCCGATAAGTGAAGCCCCAAGGGAGTAACCGGACAAGTAAATGAACCTTTAAAACTATATTCGTTAACTCCTGTGCTTATTTGCGTGTGCGCCGCACCAGGAGGGCTGTCATTGCAAGCAGAGTTAAAACCAGGTATAGCCTGGAGCAATTTACCTAGTTCCTGCAGCAATGACGAGTTCAGCTCTGTCTGTCCCACACCCTGTCCCACAGCAGAGTTGCGGACCTGAAAGAGAGCAGGCGAGGGAGAGGGGGGAGAAGCTGCTGCAGCAGCTGAAGTGTTACCAGCTCTGAACGGAGGCGGCGCACTTGCATCAGCGCACCGCTCTCCTCTTTGGCTTCCTCCTTCTTCTTCCAGCGGCGCATTGGACTCTTCTTCCGGCGGTGGCGACGTAGCTGGCCAGCGGCGACTCTTCAGCGGAGTGGCGGAGGTCCCCGGAGCAGCTTGTGCCTTCTTCCGTGTCTGCGGCTTCTTCTTCGCCGAAAGTGTCTTCGCCGCGGCTTTATATCTTTGCTTCCGGGTCGGCTGCTCTCTGATTGGTTGACTCCTCGGGCTCGAGACGTCTTCTGATTGGCAGGCGACGTTGTCATCAGAATCACCGGCGAGCTCCTCTTGACATCGTGAGAAGATCCGACGCAGTTCTTCCTTCTCCGCCTTCGATTGTAGCCACGTCAGGACGTCCTCCGCTCGCATCACAGGAACTTCCGGAGCCGATGATCCCGCTGAGGCCAATCTTGAAAGCATCCTGGAAACGTTGCAGCCTCGAAGCCAGCTGAAGACGACTGAATGTGAGTATAAGTCGTGGTCTCAATATATAGCCCACCAACGCCTCATGTGACCCTGAACCACCAATGACATATAAACTCTGAACTCTGCCCTGTGACATCACATCCTTGCCGACAACTTAAGCCAATCAAAGGGGGGAAAAGGGGGTCATTCACCAAAATTTTGTTTTTACCTCAGACGGAACATTTTTTAACTGTTTAAAAACCAACCTTCCCATGCATTATTACAAGCCCTAAATGTTCTTGATAATAACAGTACTGACAGTACCGTACCCCTACTATTATTTGCTTTGTTTATTTTTTGTTAAAATAATTCAGTTTTTACTTTTATTAACTTTATCATACACTTACACAATACATGACATCACCCAAGGAAACCTGATGTAAAAGTGATGCAGTCGTAACAGAGACTGGGATTTAGGATAAAATTGAGGATTATTTGGAGATACAAAGTGGAATTTCAGCAAAAGACAAATGGAAGATGATTGAAATGTGTCATTAACCAGTGATGGTCTGGCTATGTTTGGACTCTCTTCTAAAGAGGTTGTATCTGTGCCTGTTATTCCAGCTGGTGTTTCCCCCACAGACTGTGTTTGCTGCTAAAGGCCTACCTAAGGGGGGGTGATGAATCTGTTCTTAAGCTGAGCCAATGGAAGTTATTATTAATCCTGCAACAATTGTGTCACTGCTCCCAGTGTTGCCCCTGCCTGCTACAGTATCTGATACTCACTGACTGATAATCTAATAGCCTTCCCAAGCCTGCATAAGCCTAAAGCAGTACCGCTTACCCACGCTGCACCTGTTCCTGACTCTGTATAGACTGGGTTCTAGCTCTGAGGAGCCAGAGAATGGCCGGGGCCTAAACAGGGTGTTGGTGAATCCCTGTACCAGTGCGGCTCCCTTATTCCCCATAGGGACTCAGTAGCTCAGGCCTGAATGGCTGTCACGTATTATTGTGTTCTGAGCCTTGCAAGGCCAGAGAATCAAGGAAAGCTCTTACAGGGAATGGATAAAGATTCCCAAGAGTTGTTCCTGGAATCATTCACAGGAGGAATGTTTGCCAAGTGCTGTATAAAAGAATATGTTAAGAAGTAACAAGAAACTATTAGTTAAACTGATTCTGGAAACCTGTAATACTATTGGCTCCTGCTTAGGTACATGATGGTACTATGCTGTAGAAAGACGGGATGAAGAAGTTACAATCAGTTACAAACAAATACAGAGGGATAAGGGAGGTTACATGGAGAGTTTAATACTAAAACATTGGAGGACAATGACTATGGCTGAATCCAAAAGGAAATAAAGTCCATCTGAGTTGGAAGAGACAGGCTTAGGGATAGTTAGATTAGATTTTATATCCTATCACTGTTTCCCATCTCATTACATGATAATGAATTGTTATTACATAATATTTACATCATGGACATTTCACAGGTTCCAAGAGACGATTGAAGATCTGAGGATTTTTCCCATGGACTTTACATAACTAAGTGCGAAATAAAATGATGATGAGTTGAATGAATAGGGGATACATTTGAGGGGAATTATGTAAAATATGTTCATACAGAATTATAGTGACACAGTATATGGAATGTACCCCTGCCAGTCACACTGACTTGTAAGTTAATTTGGGAAAGGACTGAGCCGCCTTTTAACATATGTTCTTGCCTTTTATAGATACTTGGGGGGTAGGGACATACTGACACCCGGCATATACCCTGGGGCACAAGGCTCTCTCTCCCACTTCCCTTGAGGGACAGACACATCTCTCTTCCTGAGAGATGGGCACACACCCAGGCACACACACACATGAAACATACACACATATATCACATATATTCAAACATTATATTTATATGCATTAATTACCGTATATACTCGAGTATAAGCCGATCGGAATATAAACCGAGGTACCTAATTTTACCTAAGAAAACTGGAAAAACTTATTGACTCGAGTATAAGCCTAAAATGTATTGGAGTCAGTAGACATTTTTCTTGCACCAAAATGCACTGGAGTCAATGGGCTCTTTTTGCTGCACAATAGGCACTTTTACACATTTCAGCAGTCCAGACCTGACATGGAACATATGGGCTATTTATATATTAAACAACTGCAGTAAGTAACACATTCCTTATGCTTTTTAGTCAGTAGAAAAGCCCATTGGGACAGAAGTGTACTTGAGTTATTTATTGTTATTGTGCCTAAAGTACTAAGTTGGGAGGCCTTTGTCATGGTGAAAAATGCTAGCTATGTTAATAACAGCATTGAGGTACATTATTTATATGTAAGCCTTAGTTACTTCTTATAAAGTGAAAACATTGATTTAGATTTTTTTTTCTTTTTTTACAAATGGTAAAAAGTAAACATAGCTGTGTTTAATATAAAACAGATTTTAACCCTACTGCCTGACCATTGCTGCATGTATATATTGTGAGAGAAATGCTGGATTAGAGGTGGAAGGTGTTTATATTTCTCCCAGATTTCTCTCTTATATATACTAAGCTCCAGGGAAAGTATGTCAGCAGTGAAAGAGTGTTCTTTCACTGCATTCGGCTTTTGGAAAAGCCGGTAAAAAGGGCCCTGGAGTGAATGGAAGTGAGCGGGTGGGACTTCCATTCAACAGGCTATCCAGGTTTTGGTGAAGCCTGGCTAATTAGTGGCCTTGTTAGGCTTCAGGGGAAACCCTTTAAACATGGTGTCTGCAGAGTTACTCACTCTCTCCCTCCCTGGGGAACTGCCTGCATGCAGTATGGAGAGAGCCGGACACAGTGAGTAACCAAACTACTTTTGTTTTTTGTAGAGTTGGATGCTAGATCCTCTCTATTGCATAGGGAGGGAGCTGCTGTATGTTTAGTTAGAGCCGGACAGGCTAGGATTTATTTTTATGTTTTGTTTTCCAATATACTCCTGTGTGCCGGTTATATGTGAATAAAGCTGATTGAGGTCAGCTTAAACCTATGTTCTGGGTGTGAACTGTTGTTTTCTGAGACCAATCTGATCCCTGCGATCTACCTAAACCCCCAGAGACTGCACTGTTTGGACGAGTTGCCTTACATATGGTGGAGGATGCGGGCAATAAAAAAAAAAATATTTTTTTTTTTGTTTGGTTTTTTTTTTCTCTGAAGATTTAAAGGGCCAGAAACCCAATTTCAGCTTTGCATTGTAAAGTGTTTTGCTGCAAGCATGATGGACGACGTTATCAAGGCTCTGATACAGGCTACGGCTGCTCAGCAAGAGGCCACCAGAGTCCAGCAGCTACAGCTGATCGCAACCCGAGAGGAACAGCAACAAGACCGGGAGCTCCTCAAAGAGGTAGTGCAGCAGCTAGCTGCAAGGAGTGTTGCAGCACCTCCTACAGAAACTGCTAAACCAACTGCTATACGAGCCAGCTACTATCTTCAAAAGCTAACAACAAGTGATGATGTTGAAGCGTACCTTTCCACTTTTGAGAGGATAGCAGAGCGAGAGGACTGGCCTAAAGAGCAGTAGGCAGGCCTGGTGGCGCCTTTTCTCTCTGGGGAACCACAAAAAGCCTATTTTGATCTGGATCCTGTAGCCGCTAAAGATTATGACAAACTAAAAGCTGAGATTTTGGCCCGACTGGGGGTCACCCTCTCGGTCCGTGCCCAGCGTGTTCATCAGTGGATGTTTATGGCAGAAAAGCCTCCACGCTCTCAGATGCATGACCTAATTCATCTAACTAAAAAGTGGCTGCAGCCGGAGACCCTAACAGGGCCACAGATCGTGGAGCGGATAGTGATGGACCGGTTCCTTAGGTCTCTGCCTTCACCTTTGCGCAAATGGGTAAGCCATGCAGACCCAACAACTGCAGACCAGCTTGTGGAAATGGTAGAGCGGTACATTTCTGCTGAGGAGCTACTCAGTTTTCAACAAGTGGAGCGCACCTTGGCTCCCAAGGGAAAACTTCCTGCATGGAAAAAGGAACCTGCGACTGATAAGAGCATGCTCCAACGTGGACAATCTACAGGCGCTAGACCCAGAGACTACCAAAATGTGTCAGGAGGGACCCCTCCTCGTAGAGGACCTAATAAAGAATTGGTGCAGTGTTTCCGGTGCCATATGCTGGGACACTTTGCTGCAGACTGCAGCCTAACTGATGAACCTATGCAGTGTGATACTGCCTTAACAAAGAGACGTACGTCAATGTATGCTCAGATTGCGTGTACTGCCCTTCCAAAGACAGGGAATGATAAATACCTGTGTGATGTTATTGTGGAAGGAAAGCCAGTAAATGCATTATTAGATTCTGGTAGCCAGGTTACCCTGATGAAATCTGTGTTGGTTGAAACCCCTCAATATGGGCCTGATATGGTAGGGGTTACATGTATACATGGGGATACTCGCGAGTATTCTATGGCTGAAGTGGAAATCAAAACTGCCTACGGGACATTAAGGTACCCTGTAGGGTTGGTTCCCACTTTACCACATGATGTAATTTTGGGGAGAAACTTTCCACATTTCTGGAAATTGTGGGAAACTGACAAGGTTATGGACCAGTCCTACTTAAAGGGAAGCCGCCCTGATTCCGGTAGTAAAGTGTCTGAGGTTGTACCGGAAGGTGGGGCTACTATAGATTTTCCCTTTTCTGTATTAGCAGGGGAATCTGATGAGGTAGACATGGAACCCCAGGTTGACCAGACTATACCAGGTGGGGAAGTCCATGTAGACCCAGTTGAGGAAGACAATGACATGCCTGACTTAGGAGGGATAATTTTGCTTCAGAGCAGTTAAAGGATCCCACACTGTCTAGAGCAAGGGCCAATGTAAAAATGATAGATGGGAAACCTGTAGACTCTGACTCTAGACCCTCTTGTCCCTACTTAGCCCTCCAAAAGGACCTGCTATATCAGGTAGTAGAAAAGGGAAATGACCGGGTGGAGCAGCTGGTTGTCCCAAAACCATACCGGCGTATGGTACTTGACCTCGCACATAAACATGTGATGGGCGGACATTTAGGGGTAGAGAAGACAAAGGAGCGAATTTTGCAACGGTTTTTCTGGCCAGGGCTACATGGTGAAGTTGAGCAATACTGTAGTTCCTGTCCAGACTGCCAGTATTCGGCTCCTAGGCCACATTTTCGTAGCCCTTTGGTCCCTCTCCCTGTGATAGAGACACCATTTGAGAGGATAGCCATGGATTTGGTGGGCCCAATAGTAAAATCTGCACGGGGACACCAACATATATTGGTAATCATGGATTATGCTACCCGATACCCCGAGGCCATTCCTCTACGTAATACCTCCTCTAAATCCATTGCTAGAGAATTGGTACATGTCTTTAGCAGGGTAGGAATCCCAAAGGAAATACTCACTGACCAAGGCACCCCGTTTATGTCCCGGGTCATGAAGGAGCTGTGCAGGTTGTTTAAAGTGGTCCAACTTCGCACTTCTGTATACCACCCCCAGACTGATGGGTTAGTGGAAAGGTTTAATAAAACGCTCAAAAGTATGCTTAAGAAGGTGGTAGACAAGGATGGGAAAAATTGGGATTACTTGTTACCCTATTTGATGTTTGCTATAAGGGAGGTCCCTCAATCGTCTACGGGGTACTCACCGTTTGAGTTGCTATATGGTAGGCACCCAAGGGGCTTGTTGGACATAGCAAAGGAGACTTGGGAGGGAAAACCCACTCCCTTTAAAAGTGTCATTGAGCATATAGACCAAATGCAGGACAGAATAACCGCGGTGATGCCCATAGTAAGAGAGCACATGGAGCAGGCACAAGAAGCCCAACAGAGGGTGTATAATAGGGGTGCCAGAGTACGCAATTTTTCCCCTGGGGATCGTGTACTAGTGCTAATACCCACCGTAGAAAGCAAATTTTTGGCAAAGTGGCAAGGGCCCTTTGAGATTCTTGAAAAGATTGGTGAGGTAAATTATAAGGTTCGCCAACCAGGTAAAAGGAAACCTGAGCAGGTTTACCACGTCAATCTTATAAAACCCTGGAAAGAAAGGATGTCATTGTTCACCAAGCCTACTTTATCTCTAAGGGCAGAACCCCTAGTGTCAGAGGTTAAGGTGGCAGACTCCTTGTCAGACACTCAGAGGAAAGAAGTACAGACCTTTGTAATCAAAAATAGGGAGGTTTTTTCTGAGAAACCTGGACGAACCTCTTTGGTAAAGCATGACATCATAACTGAACCTGGGGTAAGGGTTAACGTAAAACCTTATAGGGTGCCTGAAGCTAGACGAGAAGCCATATCTCAGGAAGTTAAAAAGATGTTAGAGTTGGGAGTTATTGAGGAGTCACATAGCGATTGGTCCAGTCCCATTGTCTAAATACCAAAACCGGATGGGAGCTGGCGCTTCTGCAATGACTTTAGAAAATTAAATACTGTCTCCAAATTTGATGCCTACCCTATGCCTCGTGTGGACGAGTTAATTGAGAGACTAGGGACGGCTAGATACCTGACAACCTTAGATTTGACCAAGGGCTATTGGCAGATTCCCCTGACGGACCGAGCCAAAGAGAAAACTGCTTTTAGCACTCCCGAAGGTCTGTTCCAGGATTTAGTGTTGCCATTTGGGTTACATGGAGCCCCAGCAACCTTCCAACGTACCATGGACCAAATCTTAAGGCCCCATAGGCAGTACGCAGCAGCGTACCTTGATGACGTAGTTATCCATAGCTCGGATTGGCAATCCCATCTACCCAGGGTACAGGCCGTGCTTGATTCCATACGAATGGCCGGTTTGACAGATAACCCAAAAAAATGTAGCATAGGCCTGGAAGAAGCCAAGTATTTGGGGTACAACATTGGTAGAGGGCTAGTTAAGCCTCAGCTTAACAAGGTGCAGGCAATTCAAGACTGGCCTAGACCAGTCACAAAAAAACAGGTTAGAGCTTTTTTGGGGATCACTGGTTACTACAGAAGGTTCATAGCTAACTTTGCCACTATAGCTGTCCCTCTGACTGACCTTACAAAAGGGACCAAGTCCATAATGATCAAGTGGAACTCTGAGGCAGAACAGGCCTTTCAGACCCTAAAAAAAGCCTTATGCAGCCAACCAGTACTGATAACCCCAGTACTTCACAAAGAAATTTATTGTGCAGACTGACGCATCCGATGTGGGAGTCAGAGCAGTACTGTCCCAAATCAGAGAGGGTGCAGAGCATCCTATAGTTTTCCTGAGTAAAAAGCTGAACATCCATGAGAGAAACTATGCTACAGTAGAGAAGGAATGCTTAGCAGTGAAATGGGCGCTGGAGGAGCTTAGATACTATCTGTTAGGCCGCCAGTTTACATTAGTTACTGACCACGCCCCCCTTAAATGGATGTGTGAAAATCGTGAAAAGAATAGAAGGGTGACAAGATGGTTCCTGGCCCTTCAGAACTACAAGTTCACAGTGGAGCATAGACCGGGGTCCCAGCTGGGGAATGCAGATGCTTTATCCCGGGTACACTGTCTTGAGGCTAGTTGTGTTCCGACCCCTACGTCGAAACAGAGGGGGAGGGTATGTGAGAGAAATGCTGGATTAGAGGTGGAAGGTGTTTATATTTCTCCCAGATTTCTCTCTTATATATACTAAGCTCCAGGGAAAGAATGTCAGCAGTGAAAGAGTGTTCTTTCACTGCATTCGGCTTTTGGAAAAGCCGGTAAAAAGGGCCCTGGAGTGAATGGAAGTGAGCGGGTGGGACTTCCATTCAACAGGCTATCCAGGTTTTGGTGAAGCCTGGCTAATTAGTGGCCTTGTTAGGCTTCAGGGGAAACCCCTTTAAACATGGTGTCTGCAGAGTTACTCACTCTCTCCCTTCCTGGGGAACTGCCTGCATGCAGTAAGGAGAGAGCCGGACACAGTGAGTAACCAAACTACTTTTGTTTTTTGTAGAGTTGGATGCTAGATCCTCTCTATTGCATAGGGAGGGAGCTGCTGTATGTTTAGTTAGAGCCGGACAGGCTAGGATTTATTTTTATGTTTTGTTTTCCAATATACTCCTGTGTGCCGGTTATATGTGAATAAAGCTGATTGAGGTCAGCTTAAACCTATGTGCTGGGTGTGAACTGTTGTTTTCTGAGACCAATCTGATCCCTGCGATCTACCTAAACCCCCAGAGACTGCACTGTTTGGACGAGTTGCCTTACAATATGGATACCTCGACCCCAATTACTCTAATCCCATGCACATTGCCCTGCCCTGTGGTCACTGGTTCAAACAATGATTTGCAATCTGCAAATCTGAACAAGCAAATCTGTATTAATATGAGTGACCTGTGTTTGCAGATCTGTAAAAATGATTTTTATGGTGTTGTGTATGAAAATGCCAATATTGATTTATCATGTCTCGCAAAGTGCTTATCATATAGGCAGCATGCCCCAGCATGCACTTACTTCACATCGCGCCGCCCCTGTGCCTCACCCGAACATGTTTTGCAGTTTCATGTAAATCCGTTGGACCAGCAGGCACATACTTAACATCGCGCTGCCACCCCATTTCCCCCCCTCACACGTAACCCTAACATGTACTTGCGGCGCGCATCCCCCAAACATGCACTCACAACGTGCCGCTCGTGACTGGTGTGGGGGGGGCGGGCCTGACAGGGTCGACGCACGGGGGGGTGTGACGTGAGTGTATGCTCGGGCAATGGATTCACCGGTAGCACAGGTAATCGAGGACTCGAGTATAAGCCGAGGATTCATTTTTTAGCACATTTTGAGTGCTGGAAAACTCGGCTTATACTCGAGTATATACGGTATACAGAATATTCCTGTGAGCTGGGTATGTGTAACTGGCTGTTTGTACTTTGCATATAATTTGTAACTCCACACAATAAAGATATTTTGTTATCAGCTTGGTGAGTGGTACTTTGACCATAATACTTACACAAAATTTTATAATAAATACATGATATTCTACATACAACTCCCCAATACCCATTCATCCCTAATTCTCACTGGGTTTATAGTTATGTGTAACTGTGACTGTGTCTGTCCCTTTCCCTTCCCTGCACTGCTGGTTCTGACTCCTGATACAGCTCCCCAATATCCATTCATTCCTCATTCTCACTGGGTTTATAGTTATGTGTAACTGTCACTGTGTCTGTCCCTTTCCCTTCCCTGCACTGCTGGTTCTGACTCCTGATACAACTCCCCAATATCCATTCATTCCTCATTCTCACTGGGTTTATAGTTATGTGTAACTGTCACTGTGCCTGTCCCTTTCCCTTCCCTGCACTGCTGGTTCTGACTCCTGATACAACTCCCCAATATCCATTCATCCCTCATTCTCACTGGGTTTATAGTTATGTGTAACTGTCACTGTGTCTGTCCCTTTCCCTTCCCTGCACTGCTGGTTCTGACTCCTGATACAACTCCCCAATATCCATTCATCCCTCATTCTCACTGGGGTTATAGTTATGTGTAACTGTCACTGTGTCTGTCCCTTTCCCTTCCCTGCACTGCTGGTTCTGACTCCTGATACAACTCCCCAATACCCATTCATTCCTCATTCTCACTGGGTTTATAGTTATGTGTAACTGTCACTGTGTCTGTCCCTTTGCCTTCCCTGCACTGCTGGTTCTGACTCCTGATACAACTCCCCAATATCCATTCATTCCTCATTCTCACTGGGTTTATAGTTATGTGTAACTGTCACTGTGTCTCTCCCTTTCCCTTCCCTGCACTGCTGGTTCTGACTCCTGATACAACTCCCCAATATCCATTCATTCCCCATTCTCACTGGGTATATAGTTATGTGTAACTGTCACTGTGTCTGTCCCTTTCCCTTCCCTGCACTGCTGGTTCTGACTCCTGATACAACTCCCCAATATCCATTCATTCCTCATTCTCACTGGGTTTATAGTTATGTGTAACTGTCACTGTGTCTGTCCCTTTCCCTTCCCTGCACTGCTGGTTCTGACTCCTGATACAACTCCCAAATATCCATTCATTCCTCATTCTCACTGGGTTTATAGTTATGTGTAACTGTCACTGTGCCTGTCCCTTTCCCTTCCCTGCACTGCTGGTTCTGACTCCTGATACAACTCCCCAATATCCATTCATTCCTCATTCTCACTGGGTTTATAGTTATGTGTAACTGTCACTGTGTCTGTCCCTTTCCCTTCCCTGCACTGCTGGTTCTGACTCCTGATACAACTCCCAAATATCCATTCATTCCTCATTCTCACTGGGTTTATAGTTATGTGTAACTGTCACTGTGCCTGTTCCTTTCCCTTCCCTGCACTGCTGGTTCTGACTCCTGATACAACTCCCCAATACCCATTCATTCCTCATTCTCACTGGGTTTATAGTTATGTGTAACTGTCACTGTGTCTGTCCCTTTCCCTTCCCTGCACTGCTGGTTCTGACTCCTGATACAACTCCCCAATATCCATTCATTCCTCATTCTCACTGGGTTTATAGTTATGTGTAACTGTCACTGTGCCTGTCCCTTTCCCTTCCCTGCACTGCTGGTTCTGACTCCTGATACAACTCCCCAATACCCATTCATTCCTCATTCTCACTGGGTTTATAGTTATGTGTAACTGTCACTGTGTCTGTCCCTTTCCCTTCCCTGCACTGCTGGTTCTGACTCCTGATACAACTCCCCAATTTCCATTCATCCCTCATTCTCACTGGGTTTATAGTTATGTGTAACTGTCACTGTGTCTGTCCCTTTCCCTTCTCTGCACTGCTGGTTCTGACTCCTGATACAACTCCCCAATATCCATTCATCCCTCATTCTCACTGGGTTTATAGTTATGTGTAACTGTCACTGTGTCTGTACCTTTCCCTTCTCTGCACTGCTGGTTCTGACTCCTGATACAACTCCCCAATATCCATTCATCCCTCATTCTCACTGGGTTTATAGTTATGTGTAACTGTCACTGTGTCTGTCCCTTTCCCTTCTCTGCACTGCTGGTTCTGACTCCTGATACAACTCCCAATATCCATTCATTCCTCATTCTCACTGGGTTTATAGTTTAGCTACTGGTATATTCCTATCTGCCCTACCCCTCCCCTATACTGAGTGTATTAGCACATTCCCTAACTA
Organism: Xenopus tropicalis; assembly: GCF_000004195.4. NCBI lineage: Eukaryota > Metazoa > Chordata > Amphibia > Anura > Pipidae > Xenopus > Xenopus tropicalis. Next base: position 1,842,496 of record NC_030682.2, read on the forward strand.
TTTGGGAATCTGCCCCACACCCACCCCACCCTGTGCAGGTAGAACAGGTTTCCCCAGTGATTTATAGAAAGGAGATTTTCCATTTCATATCCAGCTGCTTTCGCTCTCGGCACCATCACATCTGCTCCCAGTGGGCCGGAAAGGGGCATGTTTGGTAAGTGGGGTAAATCCAAGCCTTGCCTATTACAGGGGATGGTACTTACCTGTGTATAGAACCTGTGTGACCCATCAGGGCCCCCAACTGCCCCTGCCTCCCCCCTCCCATTCCTGCCCCTAAACACTATAGCCCCTCTATAGATATGCCCCCAAATCCCACTCACTATCACTCACCCATGTGATTTCACTCTCAGACTCACTTCCCCTTTAATGAAACCCTTTCATACCTGTACCCCATCTAACTTTATTCAGAATCCCCCCTCCCCTCTCCCTTCCCCCCTCCTGTTGTGCCCGTCTCAGTGCCGCTCTCTAACCCACTTACACTCTATTCATCTAAATCTGTTCCTCCCATCACTGTTAGTGCCCCTGTCTCTCCCAGACTGACTGTGCCATGGTGGCTTCTCTCTCTGTCAGTGCCCCCTGTGCCCCCCATGCCCCTCACACCCCACTGGGGCAATAGGCATCTCCTCTCTTCTCACTGAGGCCTCAATCACATCCCAGTCCCTTTCTATTCTCCCTCCTGGTTCCCTTCTTGTGGGGCACATACAGTTCATTTATCCCTCTCTCTGCCCCTGGGGCAGTTATTTACCCCCCTTGCCCAGTGGGAGATGCACGTGATGCAACAAAATTAGGGCAGTGTTTAGCCCCCACCTACAGTTATGGGGTCAGTGGGAAATTCCTGGCTCTGATATTGACCCAAAAGCTGAATGTAGGTTTAGTATCAGGGAGATATACTGGGCCCAATGTTCTGTTCTCCCATCAGCCCATATCTCCCTATAGGACCCACTCTGTATCCCTATATACTTATATCCCAATGTTTGGATAGATACCAGTGACTGGCTCTGTGTGTGTGTGTAACCCTTTCTTGGCACACTCTGCAGGAATAGTGTTACACTCACCTCTCTGGGCCCTATTACTCGCTTAGTGCAGGAGATTTAGTTGCAATAGTGAAAGGTACTGGGAAGTGGGATTTAGCGCAGTGCCGCCCCCTAGTGGCAGTGAGGGGCACACCTCAGGGGGTTCCACTAGGAAATAATCACACACAGTTTTGCAATAAAGATAAACTTTATATAACAGTTGAAATAACACAATAACTGTAGGATGTAATATAATATAACCCTGATATGGGAACCTGTGTGGGTTTAGCCAACTGCCGGCTCAGTCTCTCTGGGGACTCAGTCCCACCCTCCCCTCCTGGGGAAATACCCTTGTTCAGCCCTGGCAAAGTGTATAATATGGCACAATTTAAAAATGACTTTTTATATGACAATTGTAGATTTTGGCCCTTTGTACGTACCTGGCTCCACTACATAGATGACCTGTTTTTAATCAGGCAGGGACCGGAGGATGTAGAATATGACAAGAAACAGGTACACTTTTTGGATGTCCTTGTTGAACTGGGGGGGTGTAATATCTGTACAGATAACCAACTGATTGGATTACATACTTGAACCCTTAAAGCTTTCTTCCTCCTTCTACCACTATAGGTTTACCCTATAGTCTATTATTGAGAGTGAAGCATATTGTAAGCAAAGAAGAAGAAAAAATTTGAAGTGAGAGCAGAGGAAATGATCACACAGTTTAAAAGCAGAGGCTATGATACAGATCTCCTGGTAAAGTCAAAAAGGAAAGTGGAGAGAACTTGTAGATCTGATTTACTTTCAAAGAAATTATCTAAAAAATATAACAGATTACCCTTTGTTACAACATATTCTTCCCAGTCAGGATATGTGAAGGATACAATGAGAATTGGTGAGCATAGAATGATGTAAGATTAGGTAAAAGTACATCTCCCATCGCCAGACATTTTATGCAGGAGAAACATCGAGTGAGTCAATTACAGTTTACAGGAATTGAAAGAGTGATGACCCCTAAACGGGGCGGTGATAGGGAATTACTTTTAAAACAACGTGAGCTAAAATGGATCTACAAGTTAAACGCTCTCTCTCCAAATGGCTTAAATGAGGATAAAGAACTATCACTATTCTTCTGAACAACTTCTGTCTCGTTTATATCTCTATTACCTCAGTTGTGTATGTGAGAGTTCAATATAATTCTGATGTTTTAACATATTTTTTATTTAATTTTACAGATGGCACATCCTTTCTAAATGGATTGGGGCATATTATGCTATTGGAACGAATCATATGCACTATGAATTTTTACTGATACTATGATTATATCAATGCACTGGCACTTTATATTTATTTGATCAATATGTATATTTTGAATGGTCCCTATGTATTTTTAGATTGGCCATACTCATTATATGATACACACTGTATATATTATATAAATTTTGATTACTTCACTAATTAATGAATTTTTATGAGAGAAAGATTTAAATAACATATGGACTTTGAATGATATGGTATGCACATTGATAGTTTACCTATCAACTTACATTTATTTATTAATTTTATATGTAATATTTAGTTTTCAGAATATGCACTTTCACTTTTTTTTACATTTAAGGATTTTATGCCTCTCACTAAGTAAATGATGTGCCATCATTATGCTATATTTTAAATTTGTACTGTCTATTGTATAAATATTCCTCTCTCTGCATATGTATTGTGAGATTAACAATGTTTTTCTTGAATAAGGGCAACTTGTTGGTTGCTATGACTGGTTGCTATGATGCGAGTTTGGTTAGTATGCCAATAGTACCTGCAGAATTTCCTATGTGCGTGAAACAACACGCCTATATGTGCATGCGTGGAATTGTGCGCCTGTGTGTGCGTAAAGTCGCGGGCTTATGTGTGTGCATTAAATTACGCGGAAAAAGCCACATTACAGTTTAAGGTACCCTATATGGGGGTGCAGTTTTTGGGTTTTTTGCACAAACACCTATATTGCTTTTTTTGTACTGAAGTGAGTGCCCTCCATCTATTTATATTTACTGGCAAAGTCCCTTTCCTAGAGCTCTTTAGTTTCCCCAGGTAGCTCTACCTGCCCCAATGTACCCCTCCCTTTGGAGGGGGCCACACACCGGCCCTCACACGGGGGCCACACACCGACCCTCACACGGGGGCCACACACCGACCCTTACACGGGGGCCACGCGCCGACCCTCACACAGGGGCCACACGCCGACCCTCACACAGGGGCCACACGCCGACCCTCACACAGGGGCCACACGCCGACCCTCACACAGGGGCCACACACTGACCCTCACACAGGGGCCACACACCGACCCTCACACAGGGGCCACACACAGGAGATAACAGCACCAGCAGCTTAGCAGCCCTCCCTCCTTAGGGTCTAACCCCAATCCCAGGCAGAGTACAGTTACTGGGAAATCTCTCACAGTTCTGCTGTCTCTCTCTCAAGTGCTGTTGTTTATGGTTAGTTGGCACTGCCCAAAGCACCGAGGTGGGTGGGGTTAATCTTAGGGCAAATTCCACTCCCCCAATGTACTGACTGTTATTTAGCAAATTAATCAGTGGAACTATTTATATGAACTGCTTATTCATCAGCTGTTTGTATTGGGATCTATTTACTGACTGATATGAGCGGCTCCTACATGAACTTTCCAGCAGGGGAATGACTGGTTATTATAGAGTCACATCAGCTGTTTGTATTGGGATCTATTTACTGACTGATATGAGCGGCTCCTACATGAACTTTCCAGCAGGGGAATGACTGGTTATTATAGAGTCACATCAGCTGTTTGTATTGGGATCTATTTACTGACTGATATGAGCGGCTCCTACATGAACTTTCCAGCAGGGGAATGACTGGTTATTATAGAGTCACATCAGCTGTTTGTATTGAGATCTATTTACTGACTGATATGAGCGGCTCCTACATGAACTTTCCAGCAGGGGAATGACTGGTTATTATAGAGTCACATCAGCTGTTTGTATTGGGATCTATTTACTGACTGATATGAGCGGCTCCTACATGAACTTTCCAGCAGGGGAATGACTGGTTATTATAGAGTCACATCAGCTGTTTGTATTGGGATCTATTTACTGAATGATATGAGCGGCTCCTACATGAACTTTCCAGCAGGGGAATGACTGGTTATTATACAGTCACATCAGCTGTTTGTATTGGGATCTATTTACTGACTGATATGAGCGGCTCCTACATGAACTTTCCAGCAGGGGAATGACTGGTTATTATACAGTCACATCAGCTGTTTGTATTGGGATCTATTTACTGACTGATATGAGCGGCTCCTACATGAACTTTCCAGTAGGGGAATGACTGGTTATTATAGAGTCACATCAGCTGTTTGTATTGGGATCTATTTACTGAATGATATGAGCGGCTCCTACATGAACTTTCCAGCAGGGGAATGACTGGTTATTATAGAGTCACATCAGCTGTTTGTATTGGGATCTATTTACTGAATGATATGAGCGGCTCCTACATGAACTTTCCAGCAGGGGAATGACTGGTTATTATAGAGTCACATCGGCTGTTTGTATTGGGATCTATTTACTGAATGATATGAGCGGCTCCTACATGAACTTTCCAGCAGGGGAATGACTGGTTATTATAGAGTCACATCAGCTGTTTGTATTGGGATCTATTTACTGACTGATATGAGCGGCTCCTACATGAACTTTCCAGCAGGGGAATGACCGGTTATTATAGAGTCACATCGGCTGTTTGTATTGGGATCTATTTACTGAATGATATGAGTGGCTCCTACATGAACTTTCCAGCAGGGGAATGACTGGTTATTATAGAGTCACATCAGCTGTTTGTATTGGGATCTATTTACTGAATGATATGAGCGGCTCCTATATGAACTTTCCAGCAGGGGAATGACTGGTTATTATAGAGTCACATCGGCTGTTTGTATTGGGATCTATTTAATGAATGATATGAGCAGCTCCTACATGAACTTTCCAAAGGAGAAACATGTTCTTTCTCTTTGGCCTTACAATTCAGGGGAGTGGATGCTGCTGGGAGCCTGAGACTTAGGCCTCAGTAAGGAAAGGCCCCAAGGGTAGTCGGCCCTTGATAGGCAGTTAGGTTTGGGATAAAAAGAACAGTTCTGAGCTCCAACGTAGGAGGGCAGTTTGGGGGTATCTCTCCCAAGCCATATTGCCTGTAGTGTAGGGATCTTAGTGGGCAGGGAATCAGGATAGAGCATTCCCTGAGGGGATCCAGGCCACTATGGGGTGTCACAGAGTGAGATTCTTGCCAAGTCTGCCCTCAGGGGGGTGCCAGTCTGTATTGCCCCTACATGTAATGTTGCCACTGAGATCTGTGCTGTGAGTTACCCCGTGGGGATTCAAGAAATTCTTTTGTTTTATTGTTTGCAAGAACCCTCTGTCTTTATTTTTCTGTATAGAAGCAAGAGAGGTGTAGTTGCACAACACCCTCACCTTCCTTTTGCACTTCCAGTGATTTACCCATTTTACTTTTTCAGGAGACCATTAAAAATGGAGTAATATTCAGAAAACTAAAATCAGGGAAAGTAAAATTAAGGTTTGACTGTAAATCTTATTCTGCTTCTTCATAAATAAATTGTGTAACAGGGGCACCTACCTAAATCTGTGGGGTTGTTTCTATTCCATCAGCAAATATGGTGTCAATTCTCATGTGTTTGTAACTCCCCCTGTAGGTGCCAAGTGGAACTGCTGAATGAGGAGCCTGGGGAGGAGGGAGAAAAGCAGAGAAATGTTCTGTACTGACCCGTCCCAGAGTCACAGAGGGAATGGGCCACAGAGGAGTAAAGGCCCCCCAACCCCACACTTTGTAATACTGGGGTGTTTTAGGGCTCTCCCACCTACACAGGCACTATACGGGAGAGACTAGAGACAGAAACCCATTCATTAGAGATTTCAAACCAGAACCGACCCAAACACAGAGACTGAGGAGCTGCACCTGAAAGGGAAGATGGACAGAGAAGCCCAGAGGGAGAAGGAGGGAAGGAGAGAAGATCCACAAGATCAGATCCAGCAGCTGTGGGAAAGGGTCCAACTGGGTCTGAGGATCCCTGACATGGAGGAGCTGTGCAACTTGGCTGGTACATTGGGTTCCTTACTGGCACAGGGATCAGATGGAGCTGCACTGTGTGGGGCTGAGGGGGCAGATAATGAGGGCAGAGAGGCAGATGGGATAATGGCCCCTGGATTGGCTGATACTGTGCTGGGTATAAGGAGACTGATCTATGGGCAGGAGGCTACAGACCTGGTACTGGATATAAACACGGCTGGGAATCGTTTATCTGTATCAGGGGACAGGAAATCTGCTTCCTACTCACTAACAGAACTACATTACCCACAATCCCCAGAGAGATTTCAGGGTGAGCCTCAGGCTTTAAGCAGCAGGAGTTTCCCCTCAGGGCGACATTACTGGGAAGTGGAGGGCAGTGAATCAGGGGAGTGGGGGGTAGGGGCGGCCTATCCCAGTATAGAGAGGGGAGGGGTGCAGTCTGGTATTGGGTATAATAACAAGTCCTGGGGTTTGTACAGATGGGAGGGTAAGAGATATTCAGTGGAACATGACTGTAAATGGATATATTTACCCCACGTCCCTTCCTGCAGGAGAATCAGGATCTGGTTGGACTATGAGGCCGGACGTCTGTCCTTTTATGAGCTGAGTGAGCCAATCAGGCGCTTACACACCCTCACTGCCTCCTTCACTGAGCCCCTTCATGCTGCATTCTATGTATGGGGGGAGGGTGATTGGGTGAGAATCATTAGAGAGAGAGAAAAGGGAGCTGAAGTACTGACACTAGAGAGAGAGACAGACAGACAGATAAGAGACAGTGAGGATCTGACCCCAGGCAGAGAGAAGTTGGACCCAGATAACCGGATGCAGGAGGAGGCTGCTGTGTCTCATATAATCCACAAGGGGGAGACAGAGAGAGACTGTTGGGGAGAAACCCAGTTGCAGAAGGAAGATTATGTGTCTCATATAATCCACAAGGGGGAGACAGAGAGGGAAGAGTTGGCCGGGCAGATCCCTGACATGGAGGAGCTGTGCAACTTGGCTGGTACATTGGGTTCCTTACTGGCACAGGGATCAGATGGAGCTGCACTGTGTGGGGCTGAGGGGGCAGATAATGAGGGCAGAGAGGCAGATGGGATAATGGCCCCTGGATTGGCTGATACTGTGCTGGGTATAAGGAGACTGATCTATGGGCAGGAGGCTACAGACCTGGTACTGGATATAAACACGGCTCATAATCATGTATCTGTATCAGGGGACAGGAAATCTGCTTCCTACTCACTAACAGAACTACATTACCCACAATCCCCAGAGAGATTTCAGTGGGCGCCTCAGACTTTAAGCAGCAGGAGTTTCCCCTCAGGGCGACATTACTGGGAAGTGGAGGGCAGTGAATCAGGGCACTGGGGGGTAGGGGTGGCCTATCCCAGTATAGAGAGGGGAGGGAAACAGTCTGACATTGGGAATAATAACAAGTCCTGGGGTTTGTACAGATGGGAGGATAACAGATATTCAGTGATACATGACAGTAAATGGACACAGTTACCCCACACCCCTTCCTGCAGGAGAATCAGGATCTGGTTGGACTATGAGGCCGGACGCCTGTCCTTTTATGAGCTGAGTGAGCCAATCAGGCGCTTACACACCTTCACTGCCTCCTTCACTGAGCCCCTTCATGCTGCATTCTGGGTATGGGAGGGCTCCTGGGTGAGAATCATTAGAAAGTAACGTATCTGGGGGGGAATAAAGAGAAATGTTCTTTGTATCTGACATATTTTTGTTATTTGGGTGAATGAGCCCCTATTACTGGAAATAAATAATAAAAGAACAAACATGACACAGTGGGGGCCATTTATAAACGTAGCACAGTGCGTATTTATTCACATACGGTTGGTGTTTATATGTTTCCCCTAAACATTTAAGGGCCCATTTACTAAACAATTTTGAGATAATTTCATATATTTTTTCTATTTTTTTTAACTTAAAGAACATTTTGGAATGTATGTGAAAAGTTTGTTAAAATTCCACAAGTTTTTCCTGGTTTTCATTAAATTTCAAAGAAAAAATGTATTTTGCACAACGAATATGAACATTTCGGAATTATTTAATGCTCTGGCTACTCTTTCCTCTTGACTGCTGTAGGCACCCATAGGGTTAATATGCCCCTGTGGCTTTAAACCCTACCATTTCCTTCTTTATCATTTTTCTGGGCAAAGACCCATGTATCCAGTTTGACATTTGCATTTATGCCTTATTGGTTTATAGGTTGGCCCCTCCCTTTGCACTCTAATATAGTGTTTAGCAAAGGGGTGGATCCTCTTTGGCTGCATCTGTTGACTCAGGTGGAAGGTCCACTGAGCCTGGGATCAACAGGGCCCCAGTAAAGCCAATCTACCCTAGAGTATACAGCCTTACTCTAGAGAAAGTTGGGGAACAGGGACCCCGTGAATGATGAATAGCTAGATAGTAATCATCCTAAGAGCACTTTCTAGGAAAGTGAGCTATAGATAGAAAGAGCAGTTTCTGGCCCCAACCAGGAGAAGTAGATGGAAGTACCTTCCTCACAGGCATTGTTGCCTTAGCATAGGGCCACGGTTAAAATGCAGAATTCAGGTTAGTGTCAATCCCTGATCCATAGTCGGCTGTTTGGGATCCATATTAGCTAAGGTTTACATCCTGAGAACCTAATGTAAGGACCCATAGGGTTAAGCTCCCTATGGCTTTATCCCCTACCTCTTCACTATCTTTACTGTTATTGGGCAGAGCCCTTATACTCAGGTTTCAGTTATGTAACTGTATCCCTTATAGGTTTACACAGGTTGACCCCTCCCCCTGCAGACTGATATAGTGTCTTGCAAGGGGGAGTGTCTTCCTCTTTTGGCTGCAGGCTGCTCTCCAAGTAACAGCTCCATTGAGCCTGGGGGCAGACCCTTAGGCCCCAGAAGCATTGTACCCTAGAGGATACTCTATCTCTAGTGAAAGTCGGGGACAGGGCCCCGTGAATGAGAACAAGCAGCACAGCAGCTCTATTTAATAGCACCCTCTAGGAGAGGTGAGCACAGTCAGTCTAGCTAGAAAGGGCAGTCATTAGCCCCACCAAAGGAGTTATTAAGGGTTTAGCCTACCCCTGCTCTGTATGCCTTGCTGTAGGGACCACAGTTAAGACGCAGGATTCAGGCTAGTACTTACCCCTGAACCACCATTGGCTGGAAGGGATCCATTCCAGTAAAGGGCATCCATCTTGGGCTCTCAGCTAATACTCTGCACTTCTCCATGTTGGGCTATACTGTTCCTAAAGGTCACAACTGCTATTTACCACTGTGACATACTATATCTACTACTTGTGAGTATATGCTAACCCTGCATAACATCTGTGTCTTGGACCAATAAATCTGTATTATAGTTCACCATAAGAATCCTCTGGCGTCCATTTATATCCTTTGCACCACACAACCTCAGCTAGTTGTAGTTCAACTACACCCTCGCTCCATAGTGAATCTCCCACTTAGCGGAGGCCCATGCCTAAGTATTAAGGGTCGCATGTAACACATGCTCTACACCAGCGTTTTTCAACCGCTGTTCCACGGCACACTAGTGTGCCGCGAGATGTTGACTGGTGTGCCGTAGGCAGGGCCGCAATTTTTACTTTCAAAGGGGGCCCGGCGATGCTACAGTTTTTCTTAGTAGCTCGGTCCCCCTTTAATAAAATCCGGGCCCTGTCATTGGTTGCGCCCCGTGTGTACGGGTGACGTCAGTACGCACGGGGCGCAACGTTATAAAAGGGCCTGTGTGCGGTCGCATGTAGGCAGAAGTGAAGAGGCGGCGTGCCTGAGGGATACGAAAATGCTGCTGAAGCCACCGGAGAAGCCGCCGAAGAACAGAAGTAAAATGCTGCTGGGCACCAATGTATTAGGGGGAGCCACGGGGCACACTGACTTATGGGGGCACTGCTGCTGGGCACCAATGTACTAGGGGGGCTGGCTCTTGGCACCAATGTACTGGGGGGCACTGCTGCTGGGCACCAATGTACTAGGGGGGCACTGCTCTTGGCACCAATGTACTAGGGGGGCACTGCTGCTGGGCACCAATGTACTAGGGGGGCACTGCTCTTGGCACCAATGTACTAGGGGGGCACTGCTGCTGGGCACCAATGTACTAGGGGGGCACTGCTCTTGGCACCAATGTACTAGGGGGGCACAGCAGCAGTGCCCCCATAAGTCAGTGTGCCCCGTGGCCCCCCCTAATACATTGGTGCCCAGCAGTATTTTACTTCTGCTCTTCGGCGGCTTCTCCGGTGGCTTCAGCAGCATCTTCGTATCCCTCAGGCGCGCCGCTTCTGCACTTCTGCCTACACGCGAATGCACACAGGCCCTTTTATAACGTTGCGCCCCGTGCGTACTGACGTCACCCATACACACGGGGCGCAACCAATGACAGGGCCCGGATTTTATTAAAGGGGGCCCGAGCTACTAAGAAAAACTGTAGCATCGCCGGGCCCCCTTTGAAAGTAAAAATTGCGGCCCTGCCTACGGCACACCAGTAAACATCTCTCAGCACACTAGTGTTTTTCAGTGGGACCTGTTTGAGAAAAGCACAGCAAGCTCTCAACCAGACTTTAATAAAGACTCTGAAGTATGGAAAAGGCTAACTAAGTATGAACTGGTGATTTTATTTAAAAAAAAGATTAAAAAATACAATTTCATTAAAAGTAACTGTAAAATCTAATTCATTCTTTAATCAGGGGACAAACATCACATACTGACAGTTCTGCTGAAGAAGCTCACCCAAGGCTTCAGAGCCTTCACAGCTGCAAATGTGAGAATTGCATCCTTATGTCCAGTGTTGGAGCTTAATGGATCCAGCGAGTAACTGTATTGTAGGGAATCCAACCTTTATTGAGCGCCGTCTCACAGAGGGCTTTATTTTATGTTAACATTAGTGATGAGCGAATCTGTCCCGTTTCACGTCACCAAAAAATTGGCAAATCTTTTAAAATATTTGTGGAATGGTGAAAAATTGCAGAAATGGGGAAAATTTTGCGCATCAAAAAAAAATTGACGTGCACAATTTTTTTTACACCATTTTTTGGTGCACTTTGAATTTTGTCTCCCACTTTGTAAAAAAATCCACCAATGGCAAACCGTGAAAATTTGCCGCAAATCCATGTCTGCCAAATTAGTTCACCCATAAATAGTTAAGATTACTTATGAATTTGAAGACACACCCCAGGGATGATGGCTACCATAGGTAAGTATCACTTTGTGATCTAATAACGTACATAAAGGATGTAGGGCAGTGTTGAGACACTCACTTATGATGGGTAAGTTCTGTATAAAGGGACACATAAAATCCCCCAGTGTCCCCTATAAAGACAACCCAAGGCAGGTGAGGTAGGAGATAAAGGTATAAAATACTATATATGAAAGGTATAAAATAGAATATAAAAGCCTAGTATACCATCTTATAAAATCACAAGGGCCAGACATGATAGTGCTGATTGGCTGAGCCCCTACATGCACTTTGCTATTTGCACAGCTGGAACCACAGAGCCACAGACAGTTGTAAAAGGGGCACCATATACTATTTAGATAAGGTATGTATCCTCTATAAAAGGCTGAGACTTTCAGGGTCTCATTGGAAGCTGTTAGTGACACATTTCAGTTGCTGTTCTGTGTTGCTGAAGCTTCCACAAGGCTCTGTGTTTGTTTGTTTGTTTGATTAATAAAGAAATACATTGATATTACTGAGAACCTTGTCTCAGGGTCTTGTTGTATAATAAGCTTCTGGTCGGTTAAAATTACCAACATTATTTGGTGACCCCGACGTGATGGTAAGCCCATTGCTGGACAATCGAAAGAATGGAAGTAAGTGACCCTGCAGAAGATTCTGTGATGAGTATATATGTTAAATGGAATCCTGCAGAAGACTCTGGGTGAGTATATATGTTATATGTTGTTTTTGTCAACTCTGTTAACTAACCCTAATGTTCTGTCTCTCTGTGTCTGTCTGATTCTGATAGTAATATCCTTTAAATTTTGTATTGGTTAAATTTAAATACAATCCAATACTACAACAAAGCTAGAATTTAACACAATGAGTGTATGTTGAAAAGAGTCCCTGACTGTTGTGTATACTGTGTGACTGGTGCTGCCCCAAGCTGGGACTCAAGCCCGGAGCCATAACCTGGGGGAACCTCGTGCTCCAGTACTGTATGTGTAATCCCAGTATAAACCCCCAGTATGAACTGTCCATAAGGGAACTGGTAACTCCTTCACGGAGAGTGTATGTGTTCAGGGGTAACTCTGCGGTTTCTGTTTATCGGGCGACCGAGCAGGCCAGAGTTTGGGGGACCAGGTCCTCTGATGGGAATCACTTTAGTGTGTGGTGTATGGCTGCTTTCCTATCCAAGAGTCTGTTTAAATTCATATATGTTCAATAAATATTATTAGTATTGAGAATTTAACAGAACTTCCTTACAAAGTTTAGAAAGCCTCACCCTGCCGGCCCTATCCCCAGTAAAAACACTGCCCCACACTGTGCACTTCACATAGATAAAGGATATTATCACATGTCAGTCTCTATATTTTTCTCATATCCAAACATACTCTTTTTTGGCATTTGTCTAACAGGACTAATTCTCATTTTTCTTCTGTATATTTGGGATTGCTGTCTATGTAGACAACATGTTCCATAGGTTTAGACCCAAACCTTTACCAGCTATGCTGGAAGAAATATGTAATCAAAACCTCCTTAAATGATAAAGGTCTCGTTAAATATCATAAGAAATGGGTCAAATGGGGTAAAGAGAAAGATGCTGCCTTTTCCTGGCCAGAAAATGGTAGCATGGACTCTAGAGACCTTAGTAGTTTATTAGAACAGATTCAAGAAAATTGTAAAGGTAAAGACTAAATATTTACCGCTATAGTAGCGAAATTCCATACATGCCAAGACTTTAGTAAAAAGACACAGACTGAATAAATAACACTGTAAGTCCATATTTTATTGCCAAAAACTCATTTACTGTACTTTTCTATAATTATCGCCTGCCTGAAGTAAGTGTTAATTTTTGCATAGCCGAATGCGATATTTAGCGCGCCTAAGTGTTTGTGAATCATGCGATCGTATTCTTTTCATTCGCTAATTACCACATTGCGATAAAATTAATGAGCGCGAATTAGCGCATGCAATGTGCGACTTACCGCATGCAGTAATGCTGTAGTGAATTGCATGCTAATTGTCGTGTCTTATTTAACGCAAAAAAAGTGTGATAAAATTTATCGCACTTTAGTGAATCAGCCCTATGGAGTCTAATTACAGTGTGGGTGTTGGGAAGGAACTGTCTTTCTGTTCCACCATTCAATTGTAAATTTGATTATCACTTCTGTTTAGCAAACTGACTACCCGATTCAATCTGATTCAGCTGGGACCACAAATCCCAGCATTCTCAGTCAGTCATTCTTTGTCATTTGCCAGAATCCACAGATTGCCAGTCCGGGCCTTCTAAGTGTTATAACACACATACTGAATACACAGAGAAAGTAAAATGAGAAATAATAACAGGAATCCCCACTAGGCATTACTGATGATCAAGTTTGTGAGAGTTGTAGTTCAGAGCAAGACTGTCACACAAGTTTAGGAAACTGATACACATACAGGGTTTAGCCACAAATATAGAGAGCCACGGGCCCACTGAAATTAGGGCAGAGTGGCACATGACCAAGGAGGCATGGGAGTGTCAGTACTGGCCAATGGGAAGCTTGGGCGGGAAAAATTTAAGCCAAAGGCTGCTGAGCAGGTAAAGGAGCAGGCATTTTGAAGCAGAGCGGACACAGGAAAGAGTGTGGAGTGACCTTTCCCATAACTTTTTAGGGAGGTCTTATTTCACATAAAAAGCACTTGTTTGAGGGCTTCACTGTTTTTCTAAAGCAGCAGGCTGCATTCTTTCCTGTATAGCAGCTACTTGGCAAAAAATGTCCAGTGGAGAGGAACTCCTTCAGGCTATCCGGGCAGCAGCAGGTGAGGGGATCCACCAGAATGTCTCAGTCCATCCCAGGCAAGTGGCTCGGCAGGCAGGCACAGGAGTGCAAGTCCTCATATGGCTTCAGTGAAGAGAACAGCAAGCAACCTCAGTGCAGCACAGGAAAGTCTGCCACGGAAGAAGAAAGACACCTCCATTAGTAAGAGAGCTGCAGCAACAGACAACAAGCCCCTGAGGTAAGTAAGAGCAGATGTGGGGGGCACACAGCAAGGAAGGACACAATGGAGCAGGACAGGAGATACCAGCACAGACAGTCACGTGAGGGTAATACCACAGGCAGTAATACAGGCACTAACACCAGAGAAAAGGTAACACAGAGTGGAGGGAGTAAAGCAGCAGCAGTACTGGCAGCATGAGGAGGGTGTGTGAAGCAGGAAGCAGCAGTGTAAAGCTGACAGGAACATCCGTGGAGGCTGCGCAACATTGTATCCAAAGAGAGGATAAATATAAAGTATCCAAAGAGCATGCGAGTCAGGCAAGGAAACAATGTATCACAGGATGTTGCCAGTGACATTTCTAGAGGGCTTGCCAGAGACAAGGTTGCGAGTGATAACACAGGTGAGCTTAGTTTTGAAAGGCATACTAATGCAGAGTATAACAGCCCTATGGAACAGTCACAATTAGCAAACTCATTTGATTCATCATCTGTGGAATCTTTAGTGGAAATGGATATTATTGGCGCAGAGTCAAGGTCTGCATCTATTACAGCCATGCCTTGGAACAGGCACAGAATGAGCATGAGATAAGGGTAGAACAGCAAGCCGTGAGAGACTCTATCTCTATACGGGCTACAGGTGGGGTACCAGGGAATGATTTCTAGTGTAAAAATGTTTCAAGGAATGTTAGGGGTAAAGAAATGAATGTGGATAATATGGATGAAAATGCTTTTATTGGGAGATTGAGAGAGCTGGTTTTAGCTTGGGAGAGTAGAGACTCAATTGTGAATGATTCTGCTCAAGTGTGGGGTAATGTTGTGCAAGAAAACTTTAATAGGGCCAGTGGTGCTAACTTGATGGATAAGCTTACACCCGCTGTGTCAGCTTCAACTGGGAGTGCAGTAAGTATTTCTGAGGTGAATAGTCCTCCTGTGGTAAAGGAAGGGGTTATGGGGGATTTAGGCAAAGAAACAAATGAAGTAGCAATGTCTCATGGTACAACAAACACTCCTGTTGCTGACAAGACAATGGAAAAGGACAAAGAGGTGAGTAAAGAGAATGTGAAGGCTAAGTATTTAGAAATAGGCAGAATTTTGCCAATATCAGATAATGCAAAGAGTCAAAAGTATATATGTTTTGAAGGTCCATTAGGTGCCCATTTATCGAGTGAGGTTAAGGAAAAGATATGGAAGAATAAATATGTTGACATTTTTACACTTTTACCACTGGAGAGGTTTAATTTAGACAAGTGGGAAAAGGGAAAGGAAGCTAGAAAACAGGAGGATGAGGATAGAAGAAGGTTTCAGTTAATTCCATGCACTTTTGGGAATTGGCTCCAGGCCTTTTCTATCCTAGCAAGTATAATTGGGGAACGTATCCCACAAAAATGCCCCTTTCGAGCAGGGACCGGTGGGCAAGGAGCCGGAAGCTCATCGGTCGGTTATAAAAAGGCTGGTGCTGGGCATTCAATGAAAGCTATTGTAAGTAGGGGGCAAGATGTAGGTATAAGCATGAATGCAGTGAAAACCATCCAGTCACTAGGTGTTTCAAGAAAAGCAGAGCAGGAAAATTTGGGGATCACAAAAGGGGAGGATGCCGGTGATCATAGAAAGGTTGGTACCTTGGCTAAGGGCTTATCCTAAAAAGAAGGATGCGGAATTGCTGGAAAATGGTTTTAGAAAATGATAAAAAAGGTACATGCTAAAAATAATTTAAAATCAGCATTTGAGTTTATGGAGGTGGTTGAAGAAAATCTGAAAAAGAAGTTATGTTTAGGGAGAAAGGCTGGTCCATTTACTGAGCCTCCTTTTAAAGATCTGTGTGTATCGCCACTAGGTGTTGTCCCAAAGAAAGAGAAAGGCAAATTTAGACTAATCATCTTTCTTATCTGGAAGGGGGCTCAGTAAACTATAGTTTTGATGAAGATTTGTGCAAGGTTTCATATTCTTCATTCGACAAGGCTATTCAGATTTTACAGGCAGCAGGTGATGGAGCTCTCATGGGTAAAACTGATATTGAGGCTGCATTTAGATTACTACCTGTACATCCAGATAGTCAACACTTATTAGGTTGTCAGTTTAAAGGTAATTATTATGTGGACAGAAGCCTTCACATGGGATGCTCCATTTCATGTTCTTATTTTGAATGCTTTAGCTCATTTCTGGAATGGGTTATCAAACGGGAGTCTGGCATTTCTTCTCTTACTCACTATTTGGATGATTTTTTATTTGTGGGTCCTAAGAACTCTAATTTTTGTCCAATTTTGATGGTAAAAATGGAGGAAATAAGGAGGCAATAAATTTGGCATACCACTAGCCATAGACGAGACGGAAGAACCAACAACTTGTTTTCAATTCTTAGGTATAGAAATTGATTCTGTATTGAATTGATTTAGGGCCGTAAACAAGGCTATTACTTTGAGGAAAGTGCAAGCACTATTAGGCAGACTAAATTTTGCTTGTAAGATAATACCAGCAGGAAGAATTTTTTCTAGGCATCTATCTTGGGCAACAGTTGGTATTAAGAAACCATACCATTTCATAAGGCTTAATGGTGAACACAAAAGAGATTTGGAAATCTGGAGGTTATTTTTGCAGACATTTAATGGTATTTCTTTATGGCAAGATAAGGAGTTGTCAAATGAGGAGATTAATTTGTATACGGATGCAGCAGGAGGAAAAGGTATGGGAAGATACTTTAATGGTAAGTGGTTTTCAGAACCTTGGCCAAGTGAATGGTACAAAGCAGATATTACTAAGAATATGGTTTTCCTTGAATTGCTGCCAATATTGACATCACTTGAGGTTTGGGGTGAGGAGTTGGTGAAGAAAGTAATCTTTTATTGTGACAACATGGGAGTGGTGCAGTTTTTAAATAAAATGAATGCATCTTCCGTACCTGTAGTGCGACTCATGAGAAGCTTAGTTTTGCTATGTATGAATAGCAATATTTGGCTAAAGTTGAGACATGTGCCAGGTGTTAATAATGATGTTGCCGATGCTCTTTCTCGATTACAGTTAGATCGATTTTGGAATCTTGTGCCATTGGTGGAGCCTGTGTGAACCAGAGTTCTACAGTGGTTGTGGAAAGCAGGGTTCGAAAATTAGCGGATGCAATCAAAAAATTAATTGGCTCCTGTGACCTAGAAAGCTTACAGAGCTGTTTGGCTGGAACAGATTCATAATGGTGGGATTATAAGAGGCGAATTAAATGATCAGAGCATTTTGGATAATTTCTTATTATATATTGCACAGCTATCTGAAAAAGGTTGTTCTTATAACATGATTAATAAAAGAGTGTCAGCACTTAGTTTTTTGTTTAAGTTGCTGGAAATAAAGGATATCACAAAAGTCTTTTTAGTAAGACAGATACTTAAGAGCTTTAAAAAAGGGCATGCTGGGAAAGATATGAGGAGGCCGTTATCATTGCCTCTATTGAGTAGAGTATTTGTCCAGCTTAAGGAAATCTGTTTTTCTGGTTATGAAGAGAGCCTTTTCAAGTTGGCTTTCTCATTGGCATTCTATGGGGCTTTTAGAATTAGTGAATTAATTTCAAGGAACAAAGTTGGTAATGGGGGGTTGTTTTTGGAGGACATTCATTCATCACTCGGAGAACCAGTTGTCCATCTATTTAAAATTCTCTAAAACGGATATCTTTGGGAAAGGTAAATGGATTGTATTGAACAGAATGAATGGGAATGTTACATGCCCCGTATCGAAGATTTTTGGATTGCAGGCCAAAGAAGGGATCAATATTGCTCATTCATGAGGATGGGAAGGCTTTATCAATTAACCAGTTTTTTTACCATTTTTAGAAAATGCATTGGGAATTTAGGTTTAAAGGACAGAGAATATGCATCACATTCCTTTAGAATTGGGGCTGTGACACAGGCAGATTTTTGGGGTCTTAGCCCGATGGCAATACGTAAGATGGGAAGATGGGATTCAGACCGATATAATCTAATATAAGACCCCATTTGGTCCAGGAATAATCAATGATTGGCATGTTATGTTAATCTTTGTTATTTATTTTAGGTTCTGCAAATTGTATTTCCTGGATTATAGGACATTCTTTTATAGTCTGGGCAGCAAAGAGATCAGATATCCGGAAGGATGGGAGACAACTTGTTTTTTAAAGAAAATATATGGAAATACTATGGTTTGGAAAAGGGGGAATGTGTTGGGATGCAATATTACCAAATTTATGGAATATATTTAGTGTTGAGCAACTCCCTCATATAATACTTATCCATGTGGGGGGCAATGTACACCAAAAGAATTATTAGAAACACCATACTAATACGGTGTTTGACCCCCCTTTCGCCTTCAGAACTGCCTTAATTCTACGTGGCATTAATTCAACAAGGTGCTGAAAGCATTCTTTGGAAATGTTGGCCCATATTGATAGGATAGCATCTTGCAGTTGATGGAGATTTGTGGGATGCGCATCCAGGGCATGAAGCTCCCGTTCCACCACATCCCAAAGATGCTCTATTGGGTTGAGATCTCATGACTGTGGGGGCCATTTTAGTACAGGGAACTCATTGTCATGTTCAAGAAACCAATCTGAAATGATTGGAGCTTTGTGACATGGTGCATTATCCTGCTGGAAGTAGCCATCAGAGGGTGGGCACATGGTGGTCATAAAGGGATGGACATGGTCAGAAACAATGCTCAGGTAGGCCATGGCATTTAAACGATGCCCAATTGGCACTAAGGGGCCTAAAGTGTGCCAAGAAAACATCCCCCACACCATTACACCACCACCAGCCTGCACAGTGGTAACAAGGCATGATGGATCCATGTGCTCATTCTGTTTATGCCAAATTCTGAATGTCTCGACAGAAATCGAGACTCATCAGACCAGGCAACATTTTTCCAGTCTTCAACTGTCCAATTTTGGTGAGCTCATGCAAATTGTAGCCTCTTTATCCTATTTGTAGTGGAGATGAGTGGTACCCGGTGGGGTCTTCTGCTGTTGTAGCCCATCTGCCTCACGGTTCTGCGTGTTGTGGCTTCACAAATGCTTTGCTGCTACTTTGGTTGTAACGAGTGGTTATTTCAGTCAAAGTTGCTCTTCTATCAGCTTGAATCAGTCGGCCCATTCTCCTCTGACCTCTAGCACCAACAAGGCATTTTCGCCCACAGGACTGCCACATACTGGATGTTTTTCCCTTTTCACACCATTCTTTGTAAACCGTAGAAATGGTTGTGCGTGAAAATCCCAGTAACTGAGCAGATTGTGAAATACTCAGGCCCGTCTGGCACCAACACCCATGCCGCACTCAAAATTGCTTAAATCACCTTTCTTTCTCATTCTGACATTCAGTTTGGAGTTCAGGAGATTGTCTTGACCAGGACCCCACCCCTAAATGCATTGAAGCAACTGCCATGTGATTGGTTGATTAGATAATTGCATTAATGAGAAATTGAACAGGTGTTCCTAATAATCCTTTTGGTGAGTGTATATTGATGGTTTAAAAAGTATCCTAATTAAAAATTTGCCAACCTTTGCTGAATAAGACCCTATGAAGGTTGAATACTGTAAGTCCTTATGATGTATGTGTATTTACAGATGCACTTAGTGTATATTGTTACTTTGGTTGAAAGGGAATGGAATTGGCTAAGGTGCTGGAACAGCAATTCCTTGAGACAGCAGAACAGCTGCGGGGGGTTATTAGTATACTGGGTATATTTGCCTATGTGAGGGGGAGGAAATGGCCAACTCATAGTATCATAGTGTATGGCTGGAAGAAAATTATTTCTGAAACTATGCTTCCAATATGTTGAACCTTGTTTTAATGTTTTTCCTAATTTTCCCTAGGAAGTATGGTCTAGTTCAAGTGGAAAAGGTTTTTTGAAAGTGCATGAGGGAAATTGCATGTGAGAGTAATACTGTAATTTGGTGCTCATGTAGTCACACAGATTAACCCATTGCAATATAATATAGTTAGACTGTAACTGAGATGATGGGAATTATACCTTTGTGGTGTTCCATCTGCACGAGGATTGTAGTCCCATTGTGTCACGTGGGGTTTATAGGTGACTGACAGGTGCATGTGGGTAGGGGGGGGTGATGTGGATAATGGGGGATTAACATAAATTAACAGTCTGCCCCCTTTACTTGTAAATTGTTTCCTTAAGGATTAAACCCTATAGATAATATATGTTAAATGAAGAACTAAAAGTGCACATATCAGAAGTGTTACTGCGCAGATTAATGTATTGGCATTTTTCTAAAATGTATGAAGAATTATATCTTGCAATAATATATTTTTTTAAAGGTACTCCATATACACCTTAAAGATCTTTGATGATTATATTTTGAGATTTATTGGATAATCTGGTCAATTATACAGTTTAAATATTATATATATTATATTATATATATAATATTATAATTAAACAGTTTAAATATCAACAGAGATGAATTACAAGATGTATATGTTACTATTTTTTTTATGACCGAGTCTGGATCCACTGTTTAATATTCAAGTTGTTAAACGTACATATGTTTTGTTGAATGTATATTTTGTCAAGGACGTAAAGGCTGAATGACAGGTTTGCCTCCTATTTGGCAACTGGCAACTGTTAGGTATTTTTGTTTGCATGCCAGGATCCCTGAGTTAGCTATAGCTATGGATTATATTACAAAAGTAGTGAATACCCGGAACTGCCTGACAGCAGAGATGTGTGAGAACATAAATAGTTTTACAGTTTCCTTTAAGGAATGCAAGGTGATCCAACTCAAGTGTAGTTTTAAAAAAGATCAGCTATTATGGTGATGATATTATAAAATATTCCTTTATCTTTATGTAGGGATCCCAAGATTTGGGCCCCTTAGGTTGGGTTCCCCTTTAGACAGGCACCAGAGGGGGCCTTGTGGGATATGGACACCTAAGGGTGGTCCTAGCTGTTTGTGTGTGAAAAGGGAGTTTCCCTGTAGGAAAAGGGAGTTTTCCCCCTAACAGCAACCACTAGGTGGCAGTGTGCTGCAATATAAAAAGGATGACACACATTCTGTGTAAGGCCTTTTGTCCTGGGACCCCCCTCTGTAAGAGGCTAGCTACATAGTCCAGTTAGAGAGTTCAGTTAGAACTGTTATAGTCACTCTAGGAGTGAAAGGATAGACAGAGTATCTAGTTAGGGCAGTCTGAAGCCCCTCTGAGGAGATTATTGAGGTTAAGACCTCCCAGCATTACTGCCCATAGTTCAGGTACACTAAGTGGCCAGCTCAGGTGGTAGCTAGGGACCACAGAAAGGAGATTTCCTAAGCAAGAGGGTCTGGTGTGAGTACCAGGGAGAGTCCTAAGAGAAAAGGTCTCTTGGTGGGAGTACCGGGGAGTAGTCCTAAGTGAGAAACTGCATATCATATTACTGGATACTGTATGGATACAATAAAGACATTTATTTGGTCAATCAGCACTTCCAGTCTCCTGGTCAATTCCTCAAAGAGTGGATCCTCAACTGCCTGGTAAGCAACCACCCCAAGGGGGGCAATGTACTGGGAGTTGCAGGGAGTCCCTATATTTGGAGGACTGCACAGAGTAACCAAGAGAAGTTTCCCAGGGAGGGGTGTTACAGTTCAACCTGTCCCTACCATGGATGGAGGCACGCCAGTTTAACAGTATACCTGCTCCCCCATATAAGCGGGGCCCAGGGCTCCTGTAGCGCCACACACAGGTAAATGCATGTTAGAAGTTCAGCAGTAGCAGAAGAGTGCTACATTTATACATTGTAGTATAGTATGTATTGTTTAAAGGAGAATGCAAGTCAAAATGTAAAAAGCATACTGCCCCATAGCCCTCCTATTGTTTAGTACAACGCCACACTTTTGGCTCACCTAATCAAAATATTTACTCAGTCACACTTACTCACATTTTCTAGAACAGGGAGCCATCTCTAAACAGGTATTCTCCCTTCCTTTCCCTCCTTGCTTCATACTGCACATGTGTTTCATTCCCTCCCCCCCCTCCCCCCTCTGCCAGATCCACTTCTGATTGGCTGGTGGGCATGTGTAGCTCAGAACAGCAGACAGAATCAAGTTACACACATGCTCAGAGAATAGGAAGGCTGCCGCTGGCACCTACAGGAAGGGGAGAGAGATTTCAGTGACTGTAGGCTTCACACTGCTGTAGGCTGCCAGCACCATATCTCAGAGAAGCAAGCAGGGATCTGGGAGTTTAGATATGCAGTAAGTACTTAAACAGAATGCCTTTAGATTTACTTTTAATTTATATTAACCTTTCATTGTCCTTTAAGATGTTGTCTTTTAAGTGTATCTTACAACAGTACTAACAGAATAATGGAGTAAGGGGTAGGAATCACAGGACGTATATGAAATTATGTTTTTGAAAGGTAATAACATCTCTGAAGGGCAGTAATTATTTGTTAATGAAGTGATAGTTTAGTAATATATAAGAAACACACATAACGTTTAAGGTATAGTTAATTAAGATTGTTATTAAATAATGCATATTTATCATCTAGAAGGCGGGGTAATAACTGATCTCCCCAGTCATTATGTTATACCCCATGAGTTATTTGTATTTATATGTCCAGTAATATACAAATTTGTGAGATATTTTGCCTAAATCGTCATTAGTACCTGATTATCAGCTCAAACTAGCAAAATTATGTAAAAAAAAGTTATTAATATTGCATGTTATTATGGTGAATTGTGGTAATAGCATAAATGGAAAATGTACTCACATTAATGAGTAAGAGGATATATATTAAACTGATATCTCAAGCAGAATAACAGGTTTGATTTTAACCTTATTGTTTTTAGTAAATAGACCAGCAAGGTTTGATTTTATACTGATATTTGTGTATTCCTGGGCACTTTGGGTACATTTATATGAATGTTTAGCAGTGTCTCTGTGTAACATGTTTATTGATATTGTTTCTTATCCATATAATTGTAACATTATAGGTTTAAATTATTACTTTTGTAAAAGTGTTTAATGAGGGTTCATTTTTATTGCCATGTTCCCTTTATTCCCCTTACAGTACTGACAGTACCGTCCCCTACTATTATTTGCTTTGTTTATTTTTTGTTAAAATAATTCAGTTTTTAGTTGTTTTGTAAATTCATCATACACTTACATAATACACAAAAGCTCACATTTTATTTTGTTATCACCTTGGTGAGTGGTACTTTGACCATAATACTTACACAAAATTTTATAATAAATACATGATATTCTACATACAACTCCCCAATACCCATTCATTCCTCATTGTCACTGGGTTTATAGTTATGTGTAACTGTCACTGTGTCTGTCCCTTTCCCTTCCCTGCACTGCTGGTTCTGACTCCTGATACAACTCCCCAATATCCATTCATTCCTCATTCTCACTGGGTTTATAGTTATGTGTAACTGTCACTGTGTCTGTCCCTTTCCCTTCCCTGCACTGCTGGTTCTGACTCCTGATACAACTCCCCAATATCCATTCATCCCTCATTCTCACTGGGTTTATAGTTATGTGTAACTGTCACTGTGCCTGTCCCTTTCCCTTCCCTGCACTGCTGGTTCTGACTCCTGATACAACTCCCCAATACCCATTCATTCCTCATTCTCACTGGGTTTATAGTTATGTGTAACTGTCACTGTGTCTGTCCCTTTCCCTTCCCTGCACTGCTGGTTCTGACTCCTGATACAACTCCCCAATATCCATTCATTCCTCATTCTCACTGGGTTTATAGTTATGTGTAACTGTCACTGTGTCTGTCCCTTTCCCTTCCCTGCACTGCTGGTTCTGACTCCTGATACAACTCCCCAATATCCATTCATCCCTCATTCTCACTGGGTTTATAGTTATGTGTAACTGTCACTGTGCCTGTCCCTTTCCCTTCCCTGCACTGCTGGTTCTGACTCCTGATACAACTTCCCAATATCCATTCATCCCTCATTCTCACTGGGTTTATAGTTATGTGTAACTGTCACTGTGTCTGTCCCTTTCCCTTCCCTGCACTGCTGGTTCTGACTCCTGATACAACTCCCCAATATCCATTCATTCCTCATTCTCACTGGGTTTATAGTTATGTGTAACTGTCACTGTGTCTGTCCCTTTCCCTTCCCTGCACTGCTGGTTCTGACTCCTGATACAACTCCCCAATATCCATTCATTCCTCATTCTCACTGGGTTTATAGTTATGTGTAACTGTCACTGTGTCTGTCCCTTTCCCTTCCCTGCACTGCTGGTTCTGACTCCTGATACAACTCCCCAATACCCATTCATTCCTCATTCTTACTGGGTTTATAGTTATGTGTAACTGTCACTGTGTCTGTCCCTTTCCCTTCCCTGCACTGCTGGTTCTGACTCCTGATACAACTCCCCAATACCCATTCATCCCTCATTCTCACTGGGTTTATAGTTATGTGTAACTGTCACTGTGTCTATCCCTTTCCCTTCCCTGCACTGCTGGTTCTGACTCCTGATACAACTCCCCAATATCCATTTATTCCTCATTCCCACTGGGTTTATAGTTATGTGTAACTGTCACTGTGTCTGTCCCTTTCCCTTCCCTGCACTGCTGGTTCTGACTCCTGATACAACTCCCCAATATCCATTTATTCCTCATTCCCACTGGGTTTATAGTTATGTGTAACTGTCACTGTGTCTGTCCCTTTCCCTTCCCTGCACTGCTGGTTCTGACTCCTGATACAACTCCCCAATATCCATTTATTCCTCATTCCCACTGGGTTTATAGTTATGTGTAACTGTCACTGTGTCTGTCCCTTTCCCTTCCCTGCACTGCTGGTTCTGACTCCTGATACAACTCCCCAATATCCATTTATTCCTCATTCCCACTGGGTTTATAGTTATGTGTAACTGTCACTGTGTCTGTCCCTTTCCCTTCCCTGCACTGCTGGTTCTGACTCCTGATACAACTCCCCAATACCCATTCATCCCTCATTCTCACTGGGTTTATAGTTATGTGTAACTGTCACTGTGTCTGTCCCTTTCCCTTCCCTGCACAGCTGGTTCTGACTCCTGATACAACTCCCCAATATCCATTTATTCCTCATTCCCACTGGGTTTATAGTTATGTGTAACTGTCACTGTGTCTGTCCCTTTCCCTTCCCTGCACTGCTGGTTCTGACTATTGATACAACTCCCCAATATCCATTCATTCCTCATTCTCACTGGGTTTATAGTTATGTGTAACTGTCACTGTGTCTGTCCCTTTCCCTTCCCTGCACTGCTGGTTCTGACTCCTGATACAACTCCCCAATATCCATTTATTCCTCATTCTCACTGGGTTTATAGTTATGTGTAACTGTCACTGTGTCTGTCCCTTTCCCTTCCCTGCACTGCTGGTTCTGACTCCTGATACAACTCCCCAATATCCATTCATTCCTCATTCTCACTGGGTTTATAGTTATGTGTAACTGTCACTGTGTCTGTCCCTTTCCCTTCCCTGCACTGCTGGTTCTGACTCCTGATACAACTCCCCAATACCCATTCATTCCTCATTCTCACTGGGTTTATAGTTATGTGTAACTGTCACTGTGTCTGTCCCTTTCCCTTCCCTGCACTGCTGGTTCTGACTCCTGATACAACTCCCCAATATCCATTCATCCCTCATTCTCACTGGGTTTATAGTTATGTGTAACTGTCACTGTGTATGTCCCTTTCCCTTCCGTGCACTGCTGGTTCTGACTCCTGATACAACTCCCCAATATCCATTCATCCCTCATTCTCACTGGGTTTATAGTTATGTGTAACTGTCACTGTGTCTGTCCCTTTCCCTTCCGTGCACTGCTGGTTCTGACTCCTGATACAACTCCCCAATATCCATTCATTCCTCATTCTCACTGGGTTTATAGTTATGTGTAACTGTCACTGTGTCTGTCCCTTTCCCTTCTCTGCACTGCTGGTTCTGACTCCTGATACAACTCCCCAATACCCATTCATTCCTCATTCTCACTGGGTTTATAGTTATGTGTAACTGTCACTGTGTCTGTCCCTTTCCCTTCCCTGCACTGCTGGTTCTGACTCCTGATACAACTCCCCAATATCCATTCATCCCTCATTCTCACTGGGTTTATAGTTATGTGTAACTGTCACTGTGTCTGTCCCTTTCCCTTCCCTGCACTGCTGGTTCTGACTCCTGATACCACTCCCCAATATCCATTCATCCCTCATTCTCACTGGGTTTATAGTTATGTGTAACTGTCACTGTGTCTGTCCCTTTCCCTTCCCTGCACTGCTGGTTCTGACTCCTGATACAACTCCCCAATATCCATTCATCCCTCATTCTCACTGGGTTTATAGTTATGTGTAACTGTCACTGTGTCTGTCCCTTTCCCTTCTCTGCACTGCTGGTTCTGACTCCTGATACAACTCCCCAATATCCATTCATCCCTCATTCTCACTGGGTTTATAGTTATGTGTAACTGTCACTGTGTCTGTCCCTTTCCCTTCCCTGCACTGCTGGTTCTGACTCCTGATACAACTCCCCAATATCCATTCATTCCTCATTCTCACTGGGTTTATAGTTATGTGTAACTGTCACTGTGTCTGTCCCTTTCCCTTCCCTGCACTGCTGGTTCTGACTCCTGATACAACTCCCCAATATCCATTTATTCCTCATTCTCACTGGGTTTATAGTTGGGTCTGTTTACACTGGAGAAGAGGCGCTTAAGAGGTGACATGATAACTATGTATAAATATATAAAGGGATCATATAATAACCTTTCTAATGTTTTATTTACCAGTAGGTCCTTCCAACGGACACGAGGGCACCCACTCCGTTTAGAAGAAGGGAGGTTCCATTTAAACATTCAGAAAGGATTTGTTACAGTGAGAGCTGTGAGGTTCTGGAATTCCCTCCCCGAATCAGTCGTGCTGGCTGATACATTATATAACTTTAAGAAGGGGCTGGATGGATTCTTAGCAAGTGAGGGAATACAGGGGTAGGGGAGATAGCTCTCAGTACAAGTGAGGGAATACAGGGGTAGGGGGGATAGCAATCAGTACAAGTGAGGGAATACAGGGGTAGGGGAGATAGCTCTCAGTACAAGTGAGGGAATACAGGGGTAGGGGGGATAGCAATCAGTACAAGTGAGGGAATACAGGGGTAGGGGGGATAGCTCTCAGTACAAGTGAGGGAATACAGGGGTAGGGGGGATAGCAATCAGTACAAGTGAGGGAATACAGGGGTAGGGGAGATAGCTCTCAGTACAAGTGAGGGAATACAGGGGTAGGGGGGATAGCTCTCAGTACAAGTGAGGGAATACAGGGGTAGGGGGATAGCTCTCAGTACAAGTGAGGGAATACAGGGGTAGGGGGGATAGCAATCAGTACAAGTGAGGGAATACAGGGGTAGGGGAGATAGCTCTCAGTACAAGTGAGGGAATACAGGGGTAGGGGGGATAGCTCTCAGTACAAGTGAGGGAATACAGGGGTAGGGGAGATAGCTCTCAGTACAAGTGAGGGAATACAGGGGTAGGGGAGATAGCTCTCAGTACAAGTGAGGGAATACAGGGGTAGGGGGGATAGCTCTCAGTACAAGTGAGGGAATACAGGGGTAGGGGGGATAGCTCTCAGTACAAGTGAGGGAATACAGGGGTAGGGGAGATAGCTCTCAGTACAAGTGAGGGAATACAGGGGTAGGGGGGATAGCTCTCAGTACAAGTGAGGGAATACAGGGGTAGGGGGGATAGCTCTCAGTACAAGTGAGGGAATACAGGGGTAGGGGAGATAGCTCTCAGTACAAGTGAGGGAATACAGGGGTATGGGGAGATAGCTCTCAGTACAAGTGAGGGAATACAGGGGTATGGGAGATAGCTCTCAGTACAAGTGAGGGAATACAGGGGTAGGGGGGATAGCTCTCAGTACAAGTGAGGGAATACAGGGGTATGGGAGATAGCTCTCAGTACAAGTGAGGGAATACAGGGGTAGGGGGGATAGCTCTCAGTACAAGTGAGGGAATACAGGGGTAGGGGGGATAGCTCTCAGTACAAGTGAGGGAATACAGGGGTAGGGGAGATAGCTCTCAGTACAAGTGAGGGAATACAGGGGTAGGGGAGATAGCTCTCAGTACAAGTGAGGGAATACAGGGGTAGGGGAGATAGCTCTCAGTACAAGTGAGGGAATACAGGGGTATGGGAGATAGCTCTTAGCAAGTGAGGGAATACAGGGGTAGGGGGGATAGCTCTCAGTACAAGTGAGGGAATACAGGGGTAGGGGGGATAGCTCTCAGTACAAATGAGGGAATACAGGGGTATGGGGAGATAGCTCTCAGTACAAGTGAGGGAATACAGGGGTATGGGAGATAGCTCTCAGTACAAGTGAGGGAATACAGGGGTATGGGAGATAGCTCTTAGCAAGTGAGGGAATACAGGGGTAGGGGGGATAGCTCTCAGTACAAGTGAGGGAATACAGGGGTAGGGGGGATAGCTCTCAGTACAAGTGAGGGAATACAGGGGTAGGGGAGATAGCTCTCAGTACAAGTGAGGGAATACAGGGGTAGGGGAGATAGCTCTCAGTACAAGTGAGGGAATACAGGGGTATGGGGAGATAGCTCTCAGTACAAGTGAGGGAATACAGGGGTATGGGAGATAGCTCTCAGTACAAGTGAGGGAATACAGGGGTATGGGAGATAGCTCTTAGCAAGTGAGGGAATACAGGGGTATGGGAGATAGCTCTTAGTACTAGTTGATCCAGGGACTGGTCCGATTGCCATCTTGGAGTCAGGAAGGAATTTTTTCCCCTCTGTGGCAAATTAGAGAGGCTTCAGATGGGGTTTTTTGCCTTCCTCTGGATCAACTAGTAGTTAGGCAGGTTATATATAGGCATTATGGTTGAACTTGATGGACGTATGTCTTTTTTCAACCCAACTTACTATGTTACTATGTTACTATGTTGTTGTGTCATGTCCTTGGAAATTCCCATAAGATCTGAATATCTCTCCCTGGTTATTTAGCTATTGGTATATTCCTATCTGCCCTACCCCTCCCCTATACTGAGTGCATTGGCACATTCCCTAACTATTTGGGAATCTGCCCCACACATTCCCCACCCTGTGCAGGTAGAACAGGTTCCCTCAGTGCCCAACACAAAGGAGATTTCATATCCAGCTGCTCAGGCTCTTAGCACCATCACATCTGCTCCCAGGGGGCTGGGAAGGGGCATGTTTGGTAAGTGGGGTAAATCCAAGCCTTGCCTATTACAGGGGATGGTACTTACCTGTGTATAGAACCTGTGTGACCCATCAGGCCCCCAACTGCCCCTGCTTCCCCCTCCCATTCCTGCCCCTAAACACTATAGCCCCTCTATAGATATGCCCCCAAATCCCACTCACTATCACTCACCCATGTGATTTCACTCTCAGACTCACTCCCCTTTAATGAAACCCTTTCATACCTGTACCCCATCTAACTTTATTCAGAATCCCCCCTCCCCTCTCCCTTCCCCCCTCCTGTTGTGCCCGTCTCAGTGCCGCTCTCTAACCCACTTACACTCTATTCATCTAAATCTGTTCCTCCCATCACTGTTAGTGCCCCTGTCTCTCCCAGACTGACTGTGCCATGGTGGCTTCTCTCTCTGTCAGTGCCCCCTGTGCCCCCCATGCCCCTCACACCCCACTGGGGCAATAGGCATCTCCTCTCTTCTCACTGAGGCCTCAATCACATCCCTTTCTATTCTCCCTCCTGGTTCCCTTCTTGTGGGGCACATACAGTTCATTTATCCCTCCCTCTCTCTGCCCCTGGGGCAGTTATTTACCCCCATTGCCCAGTGGGAGATGCACCTGATGCAACAAAATTAGCTCAGTGTTTAGCCCCCACCTACAGTTATGGGATCAGCGGGAAATTCCTGGCTCTGATATTGACCCAAAAGCTGAATGTAGGTTTAGTATCAGGGAGATATACTGGGCCCAATGTTCTGTTCTCCCATCAGCCCATATCTCCCTATAGGACCCACTCTGTATCCCTATATACTTATATCCCAATGTTTGGATAGATACCAGTGACTGCCTCTGTGTGTGTGTGTGTAACCCTTTCTTGGCACACTCTGCAGGAATAGTGTTACACTCACCTCTCTGGGCTCTATTACTCGCTTAGTGCAGGAGATTTAGTTGTAATAGTGAAAGGTACTGGGAAATGGGAAGTGCAGCGCCAGCCAATTGGGTTCCTCCCCAGTCTGTATCCGGGCGGGATGATGTCACAGACTGAGTAACAGGGGAAAGAGTTCTCTGATCCCCTACATGTGGGTTGTGGTTACCGGAATGTTCTGTGTATCAGTTATGGGCCCATCTGGGAGGCTGGTACTGAAGTGGGTTCATGACCAATGAGAACTTCCCATGTCAGATCTTTATTTGAAGTGAATTGAGACCATTACTGTTAATTCCAATACATGTTACTGGGTCCCAGAGTCAGGCCAAGTAGTGGTTGTGCAAACCCATACAATTAAAGGCAGCACTCTGTCATAATCCATTAAAATGCCTTTATTGTCACAATATGGGCAGCAGCAATGTTTTGAGCCTAATTGGCTGTTTATGAAGCTAACAATCAAGTGTACTTGTTCTCCTTATATCCTGTATAACACAGCACCACCTAGTGTTCAATGAATGTATCATACAAACAGAGAATGTTACAGAAACACGAGTTGATAATAGTAGCAAAATAGTAACATAATATCGAATTAAATCAGTTAAAACAGTTTCACGTATCTGTGATACAATCAAGGTGTCCAATTGTAAGTGCTGTATACTACTTTCACATAAATACTGTATAAAAAAGGGATTAAAATTTTAAATAATTTACCTAAAAACAGGAGACAAATCATATTCCATGTACAAACTATTGGGATCTAATCTGTCTAGTTTTCAGATCCACCAGGCTTCCCTATATAAAAGGTTTTGTTTTTTTTAACCCTCTCCTTGATGTGGGAACTGCATCAATCATCTGAAACTTTAATTGATGAATACCATGAGCTTTTCTATAAAGTGCTTGGCCACTGGTTGATACAATTTCTTACATTTAATCACTGACTCCCTAATCCTATCTCTGGCCATCCGTCATGTCTGCCCTACATAAACTGGGCCCAAGGGCATTAGATTGAATATATTACAGGCATCAAAGTACATGAAAAATGCCCCCCCAGCGGCCCAGTTGCACATAGAGAAGACGTCACTTTGACACCAAATGTATCAGGCACAGCGCCTCCCATGGGCCCAATAACACTTTGATTATGAGGAAAATGTTGCCTTTAGGTAAATGAGCCCAACAGGATTGGAAAGGGATGATTTATTAATGATCCAATCAGCATTAAATACTCTGGTTATTCAGTTGTTTTATTGGGGGCAAATAGTGGTTATTGCTCACTGAGACACCTCCCTGCAGTTGGTCATAATAAAGGGCAAAAATACCCATTGTGCAACATAAGGGCTAGGAATAGGTAGGTAATTAGATTCCCAGTACCCCCTGCATAATGGGCTCAAACTAAGTAACCAGTCACAACAAAGGGCAAAGGCAGGGCATATATACTGGGCATATAATATCCTACCCCACAAGGCAGTTAGGCTTGAGCTGGAAAGAGCAGTTCTGAGCCCCAATGTAGGAGGGGCAGATTGGGGGTATCTCTCCCAGGCCATATTGCCTGTAGTGTAGGGATCCCAGTGGGCAGGGATAGAGAGGTCCCTGAGAAGATCCAGGCCACTACGGGGTGTCACAGAGTGAGATTCCTGCCAAGTCTGCCCTCAAGGGGTTCCAGTCTGTATTGCCCCCTACATGTGATGTTGCCTCTGAGATCTGTGCTGTGAGTTACCCTGTGGGTGTTC
This sequence comes from Xenopus tropicalis, assembly GCF_000004195.4. Classification (NCBI taxonomy): domain Eukaryota; kingdom Metazoa; phylum Chordata; class Amphibia; order Anura; family Pipidae; genus Xenopus; species Xenopus tropicalis. The sequence goes on from NC_030682.2 coordinate 1,874,555, forward strand.
AATAAGCTCTTTTAGTTTTATTGTTTGCAAGAACCTCTGGTGCCCTCTGTCTTTAATTTTCTGTATAGCAGCAAGAGAGGTGTAGTTGCACAACCCCCTCACCTTCCCCTTCCACTTCCAGTAATTTACCCATTTTCTTTTTTTTAGGAGACCATAAAAAATGGAGTAATATTCAGAAAACTAAAATTAGGGAAAGTAAAATTGAGGTTTGACTGTAAATCTTATTCTGCTTCTTCATAAATAAATTGTGCAACAGGGGCACCTACCTAAATCTGTGGGGTTGTTTCTATTCCATCAGCAAATATGGTGTCAATTCTCATGTGTTTGTAACTCCCCCTGTAGGTGCCAAGTGGAACTGCTGAATGAGGAGCCTGGGGAGGAGGGAGAAAAGCAGAGAAATGTTCTGTACGGACCCGTCCCAGAGACACAGAGGGAATGGGCCACAGAGGAGTAAAGGCCCCCCTAACCCCACACTTTGTAATACTGGGGTGTTTTAGGGCTCTCCCATCCACACAGGCACTATACAGGAGAGGCTAGAGACAGAAACCCATTCATTAGAGATCCAGAAGCAGAACCGACCCAAACACAGAGACTGAGGAGCTGCACCTGAAAGGGAAGATGGACAGAGAAGCCCAGAGGGAGAAGGAGGGAAGGAGAGAAGATCCACAAGATCAGATCTAGCAGCTGTGGGAAGGGGTTCACCAACTGGGTCTGAGGATCCCTGACATGGAGAATATGTACAACTTGGCTGGTACATTGGGTTCCTTACTGGCACAGGGATCAGATGGAGCTGCACTGTGTGGGGCTGAGGGGGCAGATAATGAGGGCAGAGAGGCATATGGGATAATGGCCCCTGGATTGGCTGATACTGTGCTGGGTATAAGGAGACTGATCTATGGGCAAGAGGCTACAGACCTGGTACTGGTTATAAACACGGCTCAAGCTCATGTATCTGTATCAGGGGACAGGAAATCTGCTTCCTACTCACTAACAGAACTTCATTACCCACAATGCCCAGAGAGATTTTGGTTTCATCCTCAGGCTTTAAGCAGCAGGAGTTTCCCCTCAGGGCGACATTACTGGGAAGTGGAGGGTAGTGAATCAGGGCACTGTGGGGTAGGGGCGGCCTATCCCAGTATAGAGAGGGTATGGGGGCAGTCTGGTATTGGGAGTAATAACAAGTCCTGGGGTTTGTACAGATGGTGTGATAATAACAGATATTCAGTGATCCATGACAGTAAATGGACAGATTTACCCCACGTCCCTTCCTGCGGGAGAATCAGGATCTCATTGGACTATGAGGCCGGACACCTGTCCTTTTATGAGCTGAGTGAGCCAATCAGGCGCTTACACACCTTCACTGCCTCCTTCACTGAGCCCCTTCATGCTGCATTCTGGGTATATGGGAATGGTGCCTGGGTGAGAATCATTAGAGAGAGAGAAAAGGGAGCTGAAGTACTGACACTAGAGAGAGAGACAGACAGACAGATAAGAGACAGTGAGGATCTGACCCCAGGCAGAGAGAAGTTGGACCCAGAGACCCGGATGCAGGAGGAGGCTGCTGTGTCTCATATAATCCACAAGGGGGAGACAGAGAGGGAAGAGTTGGCCGGGCAGTTCCCTGACATGGAGGAGCTGTGCAACTTGGCTGGTACATTGGGTTCCTTACTGGCACAGGGATCAGATGGAGCTGCACTGTGTGGGGCTGAGGGGGCAGATAATGAGGGCAGAGAGGCAGATGGGATAATGGCCCCTGGATTGGCTGATACTGTGCTGGGTATAAGGAGACTGATCTATGGGCAGGAGGCTACAGACCTGGTACTGGATATAAACACGGCTCATCATTATGTATCTGTATCAGGGGACAGGAAATCTGCTTCCTACTTACGTACAGAACTACATTACCCACAATCCCCAGTGAGATTTCAGTGGGAGCCTCAGACTTTAAGCAGCAGGAGTTTCCCCTCAGGGCGACATTACTGGGAAGTGGAGGGCAGTGAATCAGGGAACTGGGGGGTAGGGGCGGCCTATCCCAGTATAGAGAGGGGAGGGGATCAGTCTGGCATTGGATATAATAACAAGTCCTGGGGTTTGCGCAGAGGGAATAATAACAGATATTCAGTGATCCATGACAGTAAATGGACAGATTTACCCCACGTCCCTTCCTGCAGGAGAATCAGGATCTGGTTGGACTATGAGGCCGGACGCCTGTCCTTTTATGAGCTGAGTGAGCCAATCAGGCGCTTACACACCTTCACTGCCTCCTTCATTGAGCCCCTTCATGCTGCATTCTGGGTATATGGGAATGGTGCCTGGGTGAGAATCATTAGATAGTAATGTATATTGGATAATGTATATGGATATTTTTGTTATTTGGGTGAATGAGCCCCTATAAGTGGAAATAAATAATAAAAGAACAAACATGACACAGTGGGGGCCATTTATAAACGTAGCACAGTGCGTATTTATTCACATACGGTTGGTGTTTATACGTTTCCCCTAAACTCCTAGATATTGTATTACTTGGCCCCCCTTCTGTGAGTGGCACTGAGGGGCATTGGCACAAATGAGACGGGCGAGGGTGCGAGCGGCCACTGGGCAAATATAATGTTAATGGGAATTCTGTAAATATAAAGTTGCAGTTTATGTAACTGGTTTGTGTATATTTTCATCCACCACAAAAGTAACTGGAACGCAGGGAAATGCCGCGTGTGCGCATAAATACAGGAATGGGATCCCTTATCTGGAAACCCATTATCCAGAAAGCTCCGAATTACAGAAAACCCTTCTCCTATAGACTCTATTTTAATCAAATAATTTAGTATTTTAAAACTGATTTCCTTTTTCTCTGTAATAATAAAACAGTATCTGTACTTGATCGCAACTAAGATATAATTACCCCTTATTGGGGCAGAACAGCCCTATTGGGTTTATTTAATGGTTAAATGATTCCCTTTTCTCTGTAATAATAAAACAGTACCTGTACTTGATCCCAACTAAGATATAATTACCCCTTATTGGGGCAGAACAGCCCTATTGGGTTTATTTAATGGTTAAATTATTCCCTTTTCTCTGTAATAATAAAACAGTACCTGTACTTGATCCCAACTAAGATATAATTACCCCTTATTGGGGCAGAACAGCCCTATTGGGTTTATTTCATGGTTAAATGATTCCCTTTTCTCTGTAATAATAAAACAGTACCTGTACTTGATCCCAACTAAGATATAATTACCCCTTATTGGGGCAGAACAGCCCTATTGGGTTTATTTAATGGTTAAATGATTCCCTTTTCTCTGTAATAATAAAACAGTACCTGTACTTGATCCCAACTAAGATATAATTACCCCTTATTGGGGGCAGAACAGCCCTATTGGGTTTATTTAATGGTTAAATGATTCCCTTTTCTCTGTAATAATAAAACAGTACCTGTACTTGATCCCAACTAAGATATAATTACCCCTTATTGGGGCAGAACAGCCCTATTGGGTTTATTTAATGGTTAAATGATTCCCTTTTCTCTGTAATAATAAAACAGTACCTGTACTTGATCCCAACTAAGATATAATTACCCCTTATTGGGGGCAGAACAGCCCTATTGGGTTTATTTAATGGTTAAATGATTCCCTTTTCTCTGTAATAATAAAACAGTACCTGTACTTGATCCCAACTAAGATATAATTACCCCTTAAAACAGTTAACATTCATATATTAAATGCTTACAAGGAAGTCCTTAGTAATTGTTAATTAGGCTTCATCTTTACACCTCACACTAAACATAAATAGAAGTGACTATGTCCTTACCAGAACCTAACTAGGCCCCCCCTGTAGCCACTTGGTCTGTTTTAACTATTTCTATTTTCCACTCATTAGAACTACTACTGAGATGTCCAATGTTGTAAAATGTTTACTTAAACAACACAGACTACATGTAGTTATGAAAGTAATTGATAACTTAACTTATGATGGTAAATGATGGAAATATATTAATTCTGTTACCATTGACATAATCTACTAAACAAATAATGGAAAATGAATGTATAAAAACGAATTCTCTAAACTAAAACTCATGTATTACATTGAAGTATTGTATGTGTTTACCTAACCATTTGCCTAATAATAAGATCCAAAGTATCTGATAATTATTCCTTCACATAAAAAACTCAAAAACATTTCTACATTCACATCCCTACACCCATAAAGTAACTATTTTTGAAGTCTTCTGGCTTCTTCTTTTCTTGGATGCTCTCAGCTGTAACACTGTTGTTCCAGTTGCTTTAATGTTGTTGACAACTCTTAGTTTGAACTAATGAACATTTGTCACTTTTATGAAAGTTCGAATGTAGATAGCATCATCATGTGTAGAATTACTTCTTTAATCTTGTTACTTTTAATCAGCTTAATAGAGAATTTCTTCCATAACCTGCTGGAATAAGTACAGTATCATTATTTAGGCAATGATTGTCAAAATTTTTTTTTTTTTAAACATGGCCTAGAGAACTGACAAAAAAACTGGGAAGTCTAAATTAGACCTGTGTAACATCCAGTTGTCCATACACAAATGTACCGCCTGTCACCTGAAGGTCAAACACCATCCTTAGCTCCCCCCTGTCAGGGTTCAGACAAGAAGAGAACTATCACACTGCCACTCTCTACATTTAACTGATGCTTTGTGACAGTGAGGTATTTTGGTGTTAATAAATGGCCAATCCTTATACTATTTTTTCACATGGTTTAAAAATAGACATAAGTAAATTCCTCAGCATGACATTTTAAAAAATACAACCACCTATTGATAGGGATTAAATTACTAAATGCTGTGATAGGGGTTAAAATTGCTTAATGCTGAATTTACACAATTTTGTTTTCAATCATGAAGGCCTGTGAATGTGTTACTTCAATTGTTATGATTATCCTCACTATCTTGTCTTTGTCCAAGTTGCTTTTGGCCTTGATTATCTCAGCTAATATTCAAGGCTAAGAGATCATAATAAAGCTTCAGCAGCTAATTAAATAATTTCTGTATTTCTACTAATAATTGCAATGTACCCACCCATGATACGTAAGCATAATGGGATGTGTTTTTCTATCTACTATATAAGTAATATCAAAACAAAATAAATTGGTACTTGTTTGCAATACACATACTGGTTGTATCGTTTGTACAAGTTCCCTGATCAGCGCACATGCGCAGACGATATCAGATGTTTCGCCGACTCACAGATTAAATCGAACCGGTTTGTGACTGCTTAGATACAGTGCAGAGAAGCACAGACAGAGTTAAAGAGATTAACCCTTACAGTTTGGTGTCAAGAAGTGGGGTCGGCGGGAGAATCCAGCAGTAAGTAGAATTTACATCTTAATTGATGGTTTTCCTCTTACCTCTGGCTCTTCCCTACAAGCCGATTTAAAAAGGGTACAGTTAGCAGTCTAATAATAATCCTCTAGGGTAGAGGTCCTCTAGGGTAGAGGTGAAACAGTCTCTAGGGTAGAGATGTGATTAAAATAGTCTCTAGGGTAGAGAAAGTCTCTAGGGTAGAGATATAGTTAATAAGAGAATAGGGAATTCTCAGGACGTGTGTGGGAAACATTATTTTCTGACTGATTCGTCTCTGCATGTGTATTCCTGTGTTGTCCTGTCTTTGTTATATGTACCTGTAACTGTATTTTATGTATTTGCTCATATAAGCACACCTGGTATTAAGAGTGATCGCAAGTCATTGTGGGTCTTGTTGGGACCTTGATCTTAGTTCAGCCCTAATGACTTTGTTTTGCCAAATGTGTTTATATTTTTTCAATTTTGGAAATTTATGGTATTAAGATTTGATCGCGAGAGAAAATCAAAGGTACTGTTGGATGAATTACTGTTTGCCTGTGTTGTGTCTTTGTTATTTTCTTTAGAAGTAAATGTTTTTAATATTGTAACACTTATATTTTTAAACTGGTCATCTAAAATTTATTACAACATTAAGGAATACCTCTGACTGAGCTAATAAGGTTTTGTAGGGACCTTGATCCCAGTACAGCCTGTTTGCTTTTTTGGAATTGTTGCAATTAATTTTCATTATATGAAATTGAAAATAAAGGAAATAAAAATGCTAAGAAATTACTATTACTCATTCGTGATAAACTTGCAAGTAATACTGAACCTGTTGTCATTATGATTCTTTCGGTGCGCACCCACACGCTTTGTTGAACTAATTCGGACAGGAATAAATACCGTGAGGACTGATTATGTCTTTAACAATTTGAGCCCAATGTGAGACTGCAGGTTTTGTCTGTCTTTAAGCCAAATATATGAGAATTCCGGACAGTTGACACGGAATGGAACGGAGACTGATCACCTCCGGGACACGATAAGAACCTAAGTTTTAGTTTCTTTACCGTGTCATCCCCATATACTATTGTGAATTAGTCCGTAATTCCCAGTGGCTTCCTGGCAGCCAGCAAAGACAGGTTCCTCTGGCCTGCAGCCCCTTAACTGAACCTGCACATGGTATATATTGCCTGATGTTCTGTTTTTCTATGTTTTCTTTTGCCTCCCTATAATTGATCTCTGTTAACAGTCTAAGGTTGTGTCTATGAAGTTCAGTAGCAGGAGGATTCTTATGTGCAGGGATAAGAGGGGTTAATGGTTACATTCCAGCTGAGAGGTGTACATGTTGGTAAGGGGATAGTCACATGCGAAATGCGATTGTGTGTGTGTGGGGTGTCATAGCTTTGGTGGGTTAACCTAGTACAGTGTGCGGGGGAGCTATGAGTTAGAAATTTAGGACCCTGGATATCTCTCTCTACTGGGTTCCAGGGATCAAACCAATAGTAAGGTGGAGGAAGGGATCTCAGTATGTGAGCTGATGGCAGTCAGAGAGGAGAAGAAATATCAGATAAAAAGGAAAGAAAGAAATTGTAAACTGTTTTTCTTTAAAATTTTGTTTGGGTCGGTTCCCAGATTAAGGTGTTACTATTATTATTATTATTATTAACATTTATTTATAAAGCGCCAACATATTCCGCAGCGCTGAATGTTTGTTTCCCCAACAGTTACAATTACACTCTGATGCTTTAACTAATTTTGTATCTCTAAAAATGGTCCATCTATCTACATACAGAAATTTCCCCAGAAACCTTAACAAATTGCATAAAGCGTTTTGATAAACTCATCCATACAGAAATCTGGAGGGAGCAAAACTTTAGACTAATCCATCTAGCCTATAAAGGCTTTAACTTTGATTGCAAAAAAAAAAAAAAATTTCCTTAAAAAATTGTCCCAAATGCAATACACCGCTTCCAAACATTATTCATCTACTTTGGGATTGCCCTCATATTAAAAGTTTTTGGCAAGTCATTGAGAGCCATTTAAAATCTATATTGGACTTTAAACATAATCTGACTCCAAATTCTGCCTTAAATTTTTCAGAAGACATTATACAAGTGTCTCGCCTAATTCAGCCTAAATTTGGGAACATTTCCTACTCCATAAATTACCTGAACCTTATTTTGGCAGCAGCAAAGAGGATTATTTTACAAATTCTCTGTACAAATAAAGCCATTGCTTCCAAATTTAGTAATACAAAAAACCGCACAAGATTCTTATCTAAATGGAGATTCCTCATGCATACCCTTTCTCCCAATGATAGTTCTCATTTGGACTCATTTCCTTACTATCCATAGTTCCATGAATATTTCCAAACTCTACTAGCCTGTTTAATTGTAACAATAAGAATTGTTTAATGTAGTATTAATCTTATCCAATTGTATCACAATAATCCATGTTTTTCTGCCATTACCTTTTCATCCATAGTCATTTGTAAAATTGTTTGAATTGCTCATTGTATTGATCTACTTATGTACCTTATTAATCCCGTTTGGGATTGTTTGTTTCCCAATGATTATTGTACTTGTCTAATATAATAAAATAATAAAAAAATTATTTTGTATCTCAATTAACTTATGAACTAACTAAAGTGCATGGCCAGGTGTTCTCTTTTGCAACAGATCCCATCTTCACTGAGGGAACTGCAGCCCGAGGACTAAGTGATGCTAAAGAAATCTGTTTAGAACTACAGCTCCCACTACAAAAAGACCCCAGCCCTGGAAGGAACACTTACATCCGTGCAATGATAACTTATATCCTTTTATATTATTATTATTCTTGTTAACATTTATTTATAAAGCAATCAATAACCGATACAAGAGGTGAGGAGGGCTCTGCCTAAAAGAGCTTTTCTGTGTGTTTACAAACATCTTACTAGCCCAAGAGGTAGCAATTAGATAGAAAAATGGGGTTACGTAGTTCTAGTACAACTCCTTTAATACACAGCCTAACAAAGCTATGCCCTTTCTCACTGTAGGAGATTAATTAATTATGAAACCCCTAACTCCTTCAGATTTTAGGAACATTTTAATAAATGCTCCAGATCCTAGAAAAATCCTGGTGCCTGCCTTATCTATCCTGTATGTATGTGTCAGGGTCAATGCATGTAGAAATGGAAAGATTATGGACTGATAGTCTATGGTAGTTGCCTTAGCCTGTAAACAAAAGGTTTCAGAGAATATTAGAGGACATATGGCACAATTAAAGTTATAAACTTGTTTTAGTTAATTTCTGAATGGCCTAGCCTCACTGCTATTTTTATAAGAAAGGTAAGAAAGTGTTAGAGGAAAAAGCAGCATGTTGTTTGAGAGTACAAAGAAAGAGAAACGGGACACTGACAATGCCTATTGGTAACAGCCCAATGTCCCATTCCAATAGAGGAAAGGGGGAATAGAGGTTGAGGTTATTATGTTAATAAGCCACCAATATTTTTGTTCCCAAAACCAATACTATCTTCCCTTTAATAGGAATTCCCATTTCAGTGTCGGTAGATTCCAAACGTAACTTGTTGACTGTACCCCATACAAAGCTTCTATACGCCCGCATTCTCAGCCTGTTATCTCAAACAGTATCCTATCAGTAAATGGTATTTGTCCCTTGTTAACTCCTTCCTACAGCAAGGCATTTCACGCCTGATTGTTCTCCCCTTACAACACACCAGTCAACCCAGTGCATAAAAAAAAAGGGTCTGAATATTGTTTAATCCAAGACCTAAGGGCCATTAACACTTTAATTACACTTATTGTGTTCATTATTCCTGATGTGACAGTTCTACTTACATCTATACCCTGTGATGTGCCTGTATTCACAGTTATGATTTACAGTTTTTTCTGATTGCTTAAACCCTAACTGTGATTCTTATAGCACAATTTCTAAAACTATTAATACTTATAGCAAAACCACTCACTGAGTTTGCAAAACTAAAAGCACAAACACTGCTTTGCACACTTTGCAAAACTGTAGGCACAATTCACTGCACAACACTCTTTTTTGCAGAACTTTAAACACAACTCACTGCTTACACTCAATTACCAAATTTCCAACACACTCCTAGCAAAATTATACACATGTATGGCTACCATTAACACTATTTTGCCAACTGTCTGGCACACTTTCACATGTAAAAACTGTTTTAGATAATTAGTTCACTTTGCAATCAGCCTAAGCGCTATAAATAAGCCACAGGTAAGCTGTCTATGTGGAGTACAATGGAAGGAGCAGTAAGAGTGAGAAGAGTGAGAATCAGAGGAGGCCGAGGGAGAGGACGTGAAGGTGAAGAAGCGAGAGGGTTAGAGGAAGTTAGAGGAAGAGGACAAGGAGGAGCAAGAAGAGGTCGAGGAGGGGAAAGAGGAAGGGTAAGAAGAGTAAGAAATAGAATAACTGATGACATCAGAGCTACACTAGTGGACCATGTCATCAACCATGGGATGACCCTGAGGGAAGCTGGCCAACGGGTTCAGCCTAATTTGAGCCGCTACACTGTGGCAAGCATCATTAGGACATTTCAAAATGAGAATCGGTAAGTACTTTGTAGCACTGCCATACTCTAATGAGAAACACAACAGTACCATACATGCAAAACTGAAATTGTTACTTTACAGAATTGCTAGATGTCCAGATGTTGGGGGCAGAGGAAGAATGTTCACTCCAGAGCAAGAGACCCATATAGTGAACATGGTGATTGCCAATAATGCAATAAAGACTGCAGCGCATAATTGATAATGACACCATCTTTCAAAATATACACAGTGCAAGCATTTCTGCACTAAGTCGTGTACTTGCGCGCCACAGAATAAGAATGAAGGAAATTTACAGAGTTCCTTTCGAGAGAAACACAGAACGTGTAAAGCAACTGCGATATGACTATGTGCAGGTAAGCTATAGTGTCATTGGTTCTGAATTTGGAAGTGCATACTGTAGTGCTGTGCATGGGCCTGATGTGTTGCATTTGTTGTGTCTTGGCCAGAGAGTGATGGAACTAGAAGCAGATGCCATGGGACATGAGCTACTTTTTGTAGATGAGGCCGGTTTTAACCTCAGTAAAACCAGGAGACGTGGCAGGAACATTATTGGACACCGTGCCATCATCAATGTTCCAGGACAATGTGGTGGTAACATAACCATGTGTGCAGCTATAAGCCAAAATGGTGTTGTTCACCATCATGCAACCATTGGCCCATACAACACTGCACACATTATTGCATTCCTGGACACCTTACATGACATGCTCACTGTTCAGAGACCAGAGCATACCCGATATGTCATCATATGGGACAATGTTAGTTTCCATAGGGCTGCTTTGGTCCGCAACTGGTTTACAGACCACCCATCCTTCATGGCATTCAACCTCCCTCCATACTCTCCATTCTTAAATCCCATCGAGGAGTTCTTCTCTGCCTGGCGCTGGAAAGTGTATGACCGTCATCCTCATCAACAGGTAGCCCTTTTACAGGCAGTGGAGGAGGCATATGGAGATATTGACCAGGCATCATGTCAGGCCTGGATACGGCATTCAAGGAGATATTTTCCCCAGTGCCTTGGACTGGAGGATATCGCATGCGATGTGGACGAAATTTTGTGGCCGAACCCAGAAAGACGACATGATGTAGGCTGATTGTCTTTTTTTTCCCTTTTTTTTTGTGAAATTACTATTTTGTGTTCTGACTTTTTCTTGGTTTAGATGAGTGTGAATAAACACCAATACCTGAAGTTTGGGTCCTTGTACGTTTACATGACATGACAAAAGTATGACCTCAAATTGACATCTGTACACAGAGAAAGCAAAGCCAGATGTGTTTTGTATTCATACCATCAGTGTGCAGTTGGCGCATTGTGTGCTTAGTAGATGATGGCCTGTGTGTACTGTTTTATATGAAAACACCATTTTTACGAAGGTGTAAAGAGTTAATCTAGCTGTGTTCGCTTTTGCAAGAGAACTACAATGTTTTGATAATTGGGTGAAAGGTTTTCTTATTTGTGTGTAGAGTTTTGCAAAAATAGCCAATAGTTACAAAAAATGTGCTTAAGCAATCAGAAAAAACTGTAAAGTAATGTTTTTTCCTCGGTCCCAGTTGACCTTGAGACACAGTTACTATTGGCTTTTATTTTTGATGGGGCCTAATATACCTAGACCCGTCATCCCTAAGGTTATGTGGATTCATCAGTGGCCATTCCCTGATGCTCCAAAATTCCTTGAAGTCATGGACTCCTAGCCATGGTTCCATCCTGCTTCAGTACGTCAATGACCTACTGTTGTGTAGTCCTAATCAGGCTGCTAATGTTGCTCACATGGTTTGTTTTTTACACCTTGCACTTGAAGGTCACAAAATTGCTAAACACAAAACTCAGATGGGGGCTGAGTCTGTTGAATACTAATACAATATTCTTGGGCAGTGCACAAAGAAAGATCAATATGTGTTAATTATATGGTCACCAGCTATGCAAAATGTGTTTTATCAGCTTAATAAATCTCTCAAGCCCCTGCTTTAGGACTACCAAATTATTGTAAACCTTTTCTTTTGTATGTTAAGGACACCTGTAAAACCATGACTGCAGTCTATGCTCAGGAGTCTGGAGGCAATTTGCGTCCGGTAGCCCTTTTTTCCAAAGTAATGCTTGTTCCGGTACAGGGGATGCCGGCGTGTCTCAAAGCTTTAGCAGCTAGTGCTATGGCTGTAGAAATGTCATAGTCAGTCACGATTGGTCACAATACTATCTTGCATACTTCACACCAAGTCACACATTTGCTATAAAACATTACCACCCAACATAAGACTTCCCAATGCCTTAGTGGACATGAAGTTGTCTTACTTGACACGCAAAATTTTAACTATTGAATATGCTTCTACAACACAAAGTCCCACAGCAGTTTTCAATGCATTATTACATTTTTCTAATCCTGATAGCAATCCATTGTTACAAGCTCTGTGTGTTACTGAAATTCATATTAGTACTACACCAAGAGGGGATTTATAAGGTGCAATTTAGAGAATACTATTAACATTTTCGTTGAGGGTTCTTGTACCAGGACCTCAGATCACGAGTACCAGGCAGACTACACAGTGGTGCAACTCCCTGATATAGTCATTTAGTCAGGTCCATTAACTATTAACTCCTTGGGTTAGAAGTCCACTTATTATTCCCAGTGATTTAGAACTATTCAAATAAGAATATGTACATAACTTTATCATAACTTTGAATGGCAACTATGGTGATGTCTCTTTATCTTTTCATTTACCCACACAGGAACAGGGCCGGATTTCTGTTTTGGGCGCCCCGAGGCCGCCCCTGTCGGTCGCCCCCTCCCCACCCGTGCGCATGCGCGAAAGCGCGGCCCCCACTCCTTTAAACTCCCATACGGAGCAGTGGGGAGAGGTCCCGACTGCTCCGTATGGGAGCCAAATTTAATTTTTTTTTGCGGCGGGGCGGCATGCCGCCCCTAAACTTCTGCCGCCCTAGGCCCGGGCCTTTGTGGCCTCTCCACAAATCCGGGCCTGCACAGGAACCTACATATACCTTCTGCCCTGAAGACTCTCTTGTTGTTCTACAGATGCATCGTTATCGAAATGGGGGATTTCCATTTGGACCCAAAGCCACAGTTATTGCCATTCTAACAGACTCCAGTGTCGAGTGGATTCACGCTTCGAGAGTGAAACTTGCCCGAGTTGCTACCACCACCAGTACCTTCTAACGATTATAACACTACCAAAGATGACCTCTTCTTGCCTGATAACACCGCCCCAAGACATCAGGACAGACAGAATGACCAGGATGACCAGGAGGATGATCAGAGAGAAACTCAAGAACTGATAACTACCTGTAATGAACAGGAAATAGACAAAATATGCACTTTGGTGCAGCCTCTTATTTTCCTTTTGATATTTATCCCATTGTGAATATTACTTAACTGCATCTACTCTTCTTCATTTGCAGAAACTCTTCAGTCTCTGTTATAAGCCTCCCATTAATGACATTTTTTCCTATTTCTACAACCAATTTATCTATAGTATCTAGGGTTAAACATGAAGTTTAATCACCTTACCTTATTAGTTTCTTTGTTTAAAGGTTTTAATGGGATTGGGATAATGCAATGGGGTTGGTTCAATGCTATTACTATTCACACCCAAGATAATTTAACTTGCTCTGCTAATAATCACTGTACTATATGGAATATGTCTGCAACTTTCTCTATCTATAAGGTTCCAGATCCGTTAAAAGGTTATTTTATGTTTTCTAACACCACCTGTAACTGTTCCATATCTACTATCACTGCATTCCAATCTATTATTCTTTACTTTTCTGTTGTTTATGATTTAACCTTTTTTGAATAACATTGTGTCCACTACTTATACCTGGACTTATGTCACTAATTTTTCTCTTCCTGTAGACTTTGTGTTAGTTTGATATTTTGTTGTAACAAATACAGGATCAGGGGATGATAGACGACTACCAATGAGAAGAGGTTTATCTATTGGGCCCCTGAATAAGAAATATACATTCTTCTTCTAGTCAGCGGACTCTGTGCTTCAATTTTCTAAGCAATCACATCTAAAGAAACTAGATAATCATATGTATAGTTGATCATTTCATGATCTAAGAGGGGATTGAAGGGTTAATATGATTATGAACTTAGTGCTAAAAATCTGTATACGTGTTTTTTTTTCTTCTCTTTTTGTCTCTGTCCTTCTTAAATAATCTTAGCCATCCTGTTATTGGACAAGCTGTTTTTGTTTTTCTTTTTGCCAATACCATCAAGGTTAAAATGCTCAAGGCTGAATACCAAGTAAACCACAGCTGAACCTTACTTTTTACACAAAGATTTGAATGTATGTCATTAGAATGTTTATCTGACTATTCTGTAATGATTACAGTTGTCCCACAGTATGTTTGCCTAGCTACAGACTTTCCTGTCGGTGCTTATGCTGTTGATTCTTCTCTACCTTTTAGTGGCTGCTTTGCCAATGTCACTCTGCTACGATGGTTCAATTGTACTTACTATTTTTCTCCCATTTCCTACTGTTCATAAGCCATTCATGTATTTCCCATCTGCTTTACTTTAGATCAGTATCAGATCCCTTTATCAGTGTACTGTTCCTTAATCACTGATAATACTAATGCTATAGCCGCTTGTCACATGACCAATAACTGTATGACACAACTATTAAAACAGTAGCAACATAGAACAAGTTAATATCCCTAGGATCTCAAATACAGGACAATTTACAGCATCATTGGTATGATATATTCTCAGGTTGGTCACACATTGGCTATTCTATTGTTCAAAGCTTCTTCTATCTGTTTATCATTGTTGTAGTTATATTTGTTTTGCTTATTTTTTGTTCAACTTGTATTTGTCATGTACCTTTTGCAAACACATACAAAAGATGATTTCTATTTCTCAACTAGAACAACTCAAATTAATTCCTGCTATAGATTCCTCACTACCTTTCAGTGGTTGCCTCACTAACGTCACCCTTTTACGTTGGTATAATTATACCTATTATTTTTCTCCTATCCCCACTGTCCATCGTTCCTTTCTGTATTTCCCACCTACCTTACCTGTAGGATCAGATTCCCAATACTGTACATCAATCACTTATTATCCATAACACTAACATGATTGCTGCTTATCGTAAGCATGATACCCAATTGCATGACACTGATATTAAGACTGTTGCTACCAAGAACAAATTGCTCTCTCTGGGCTCTAAATACAAGATGAGCTGCAACCCCAACTGGCTGGTCTCCAACAGGTTCTGCTATTATGCAAAGTCTTTTTATTCACTTTTTGCTGTTATTACTGTGTTTGTTTTACTTGTATTATTTAATTTATATCTCTCATGTACTTTTCGTAAACGTATTCAAAAAATGATTTCACATGCTCAGTCTGAACAACTTAAGCTTATTTATGCTTCACATATGTAGTCACTTTTGTGACTAAAAGGGGGATTGATAGGGATTAAATTACTAAATGCTGTGATAGGGGTTAAAATTGCTTAATGCTGAATTTACACAATTTTGTTTTCAATCATGAAGGCCTGTGAATGTGTTACTTCAATTGTTATGATTATCCTCATTATCTTGTCTTTGGCCAAGTTGTTCCGACCTTGATTATCTCAGCTAATATTCAAGGCTAAGAGATCATAATAAAGCTTCAGCAGCTACTTAAATAATTTCTGTATTTCTACTAATAATTGCAAGGCATATGTACCCACCCATGATACGTAAGCATAATGGGATGTGTTTTTCTATCTACTATATAAGTAATATCAAAACAAAATAAATTTGTACTTGTTTGCAATACACATACTGGTTGTATCGTTTGTACAAGTTCCCTGATCAGCGCACATGCGCAGACGATATCAGATGTTTCGCCGACAGATTAAATCGAACTGGTTTGTGACTGCTTAGATATAGTGCAGAGAAGCACAGACAGAGTTAAAGAGATTAACCCGTACACCTATAATATTAGTAGACTGCACTAACCTATTCCAATTAGAATGTACCTACTACATGTTATAGGAAATACAATGTTCCTTGTGAAAAACCATAACTTCATTTTGCCATTAGTTCCAGTATCCTCAATTATAATACTATGGTTTAGCACAAGAATCTATTTCTCTGTCTTCATAGAGACTTTCACCATATTCATTTTTTTAGACCATCTTATAAGACTCTTTTAGCCATCAGAACTCTCATGTTCTTCTTACTCCTTGGACAGAATAGACCTTGGTTAAACTGGTTATTGCAATGTTACACATTATTCTGGTATAATTTATCCTAGAACTCTCTAAGTCAAGAAAAATAAACCCGGTTTTAATACTGTGAATACTGTGATATACACATAACATATAGACATTTATTTAGCTTAGAGATGAATTCCTCTATGCTTCCTAAGTAGTGATGAGCGAATCTGTTCCGTTTCGCTTCGCTGAAAAATTCGCGAATCTTTCAAAAGATCCGCGAAACGGTGAAAAATTCGCGAAACGGCGAAAATGTCGTGCGACAAAAAAAATTTGTCGCCCGCGGCTATTATTTTGTCGCACGGCTATTCTTTTGTCGCCCGCGGCTATTATTTTGTCTTGCGGCTATTATTTTGTCACCCGCAGCTATTATTTCGTCGCGCGGCTATTGTTTCGTCGCCCGCGGCTATTGTTTCGTCGCGCAGCTATTGTTTCGTCGCCCGCGGCTATTGTTTCGTCGCGCGGCTATTGTTTCGTCGCCCGCGGCTATTGTTTCGTCACGCGGCTATTGTTTCGTCGCCCGCGGCTATTGTTTCGTCGCGCGGCTATTGTTTCGTCACGCGGCTATTGTTTCGTCGCCCGCGGCTATTGTTTCGTCGCCAGCGGCTATTGTTTCGTCGCCCTCGGCTATTGTTTTGTCGCGCGGCTATTGTTTCGTCGCCCGCGGCTAATGTTTTGTTGCGCGGCTATTGTTTCGCCGCCTGCGGCTATTATTTTGATGCCCGCGAAAAATTTTTGCCGTGCGGTGAATTTTTCCGCGGCGAATTTTTTCATCCGTTTTGCAAAACAATCCGCCAATGGCGAAACGCGGAAATTCGCCGCGAATCCATGCCTGGCGAAATATTTCGCCCATCACTATTCCTAAGCATACTTTATCTCAGGTTTTGTTGAGATTAAAAATTATCTTAATAATTTTTCAAAAATTAAGATGTTACAATACAAACTTTACTGTTTCTTCATTAAATCAGCTGAGCAGTTCTACACATCACTGGTGTACCAATGTATTCCCTTAAAAATATAATTTCTTTTCCTTAATCATTATAGCTATAATTCATATAGGAATACAAAAAGACCCTTTTTTGTACAACAATTTCAGTAATTTTTATCATGGGAAGCATTTTGTCTTTTTTTAGTAAACAAGTGTCACACAGAAAATAATCTGACAATCCTGACACTTCTAGGATGGGGGTAGGAAGATTTGGTATAGCCCTGTCTCAGACAGCTGGCCTAACCTTGCTAGCTATTCTGGTCTAAAAACCCTACCAAGCAATTCTCAAAACTTCAGTTACTTACAGCCTCATGGATCTGTAACAATTAATGCTTAGACTTCATTTATATGAATACCACTAGCAACTGTAACTGAAATTACAAATGTCTCCAGCCATTACTGAAACAACACTTTTCAATTACTTCTATAGTCACACAAGACCTTAATGCCTTAGACTGTAACACAGAGATGCCTTGGATTTACCAGTTTAGAATCTCTGCTTCAAATTGTAAGGTAAATTCAATCTTCCCTATTTCTTTTACCTCTATAAATAATTGTATCCTACATCCTTATTAATGTTCAGGACACAGCTCCCTTATATTGGTCATTATGAAAAACCCTGTCCTCATGAACTAAATTAAGGTTTTTTATAAACCCGAGAAGGTTTGCAATGGACAGAATCTTTGCTCATTTCTCTAAAGGAAGAGAGTCAGTGTGTCTGTTTAATTATGACCTATATATTATATACCAATAATATTGCCTTACAATAAATAACACATTATGTTATAACATCTACATATGAACTCCAAATACTCTATAAGAATTACTACTACAATTCTGATAGCAATCTTAGTTTACTTCAAAACATCTGGATAACAAAATAGCATAACTG
This sequence comes from Xenopus tropicalis, assembly GCF_000004195.4. NCBI lineage: Eukaryota > Metazoa > Chordata > Amphibia > Anura > Pipidae > Xenopus > Xenopus tropicalis. Next base: position 1,892,551 of record NC_030682.2, read on the forward strand.
CTGTAAAAGTAACTCTGGGATGTAAGCTCCTCATGGTATGAAGTATACGTCTCACACTCTTCTCTGCAAATTTGCAATATTCTGGTTACTTTTAATTCCAATTACAAAATAACTTTTCACCAATTAAACTATAAATCTGCTCAAACAACCTACTGCTTCATTAACAAGGAAACAGCAAAATTTTATTTCAGTACCTGATATTTTGATGTTTTTATAATCTTTACTATAAATTGATATTCTGTAACTACTTTCAGTACTCATGATGTCACTTGCACTTGTTATAACTTGAGCAGAAGGATCCTGGTACTGACATTACTTTTGTTAATAAAATCTGTAGTTAACCTTTTCCTTGACTACAGACATTAATAACAATGTATGTATATATTAATATATATATATATATATATATTTTTTTTTTTTTTTTTTAAATCCCTCTGTAGCAAGTCATAAACTGCAAATACTTTAAAAACAATGTTTGTGGTGCTGGATTCCTGAATGCATGTTTAATTTTGACAGTTTTCATAGGACCAACTGCAATTTGCTCTCTGGCTACAACTGATGTATCCAGCATGTCTGCAGGAGAAGGAGGAAACATACTGTGTGTACTGTGATCACGTGCTTTAAATGTGTCACATTCCCTCCTTGTATGTCCTTTTTTCCTGCACTTGAAACAGACTAAATTTCCCTTAAAAAGAATACCTTTATAAACCAGTTTATTCTTTTTCTCTTTGGGTTCTTTAGGCTTCTTAGAATTCCTAAGCCTGTTGTTAACTTGTAACTGTGTTTCTACATGGTTTTCCTCACTTTTACAGTTACCCTGATTTACTTCCACAAACTTAGAAATACTAGGCACAAAAGCTTTCTCTTCAAGGCAAACCTTAGAACAATTTATGTGCTTATTATTCTCTATCTCGGCGTTACCAGCATCTATGGAATACTCTTGGGAAATTAGTGTGTTATAAATGTCAATCATTCTCATAATATTAGCAATTTTCTTTTGCTTTTTATTAAGAGAAAAAGTTTTGCCATCAATTTCCTTATTGAAATTTTCACACTCATCCCATAAAACTTTCCATAAATCTGCATTTGTTTTTACACCAGAGAAAGAATTAAAAATTGCATTACTTCCAAACGCAAGAGAATGAATTAAATCCATTTACCTGATCAAGGAACTTTCACTCTTCATACAGTATTCCCGTCTGTCTCTTGATTGTGCACTATCAAGGTAGCATTGAATACTGTCTTCCTTGGGTCTCTCTGTGGATCCAGGAATATTAAGGAAATTCGTGTCCTTACCACGGCAGTGGCCACTGACTACCTCATGTTTAGGATTCCTGTGGACTTTCACACCTTTCTTTTCCTGAAAACCTCTCGTGGGTATTCAGTCCAGTTTGAAAACTTCTCTTGGGCTCTCACTTGTTCTGGAAACCTCTTCCTGGACTTTCAGTACAAAGTAGAAACCTCTAGGTTCTTTTCTTCCTCCAAAAACTTCTTAAAACTTGTCTAACTTTTATCAAAGAACAGACATTCACTCCCCCCTGTACAAGGAATATGACTATATACCTTGTATACCTTTTATCACAGGGACTGGTGAGTCTTTCTTTACAAGAAAGTAAGAGTTCTTAGAAAAAAATATGGCTGGCTCGCCATTGTAAAATATGAATTATTATAAAAAATAATAATCCATAATGATATTATATAAAATTTACTGGAAGATTGATGAAGGGAGGGTACTCTCTGGGAACCCTCAAAATCCACAAACAACATGAGTATTAATACAGGAAGAGTCTTTTAATCCTTTAGACATAAATGAAATATAAGAAACAAAGTACAATTCTTAATTGGCACATAAATTGAGTTATTCTAAGGTGCCTGGCCTATTATCTTACATGACCCGATGTTGGAGGGTACTGAGGTCTTGATGTTCCTTCTGGGAGTGTCTTCTCTCCCACCCTCTCCTCTCTAATACAAGTAAGGCTTCACTTTATACAAGTTTAACATAGATCATATTCCACTTAAACCCACCCATTTGCCAGTAATAGATATTATATTGTCAGGGATTGCCTACTATGGACATGGCTATGTATCAGCATGTAATAAAGGGGGTGAACCTTTATTAATATTAATAATTTGTATTAATTGACATTAATAACAAATATTAATACATATGCAGGATCAATGATTAAACCTTCTGATAGACTATTAATGAGCAATAACTTACACACACACAAGTAATAATAGAATTAAATAGATTTACTTAACTTTGTTTGATTATAGTTACAAGTATAGCCAGTTCTGCACAATTCAGCACAATCGGGGAGCCCCACAACCTTTGGCGCAAGACCTTCAGGTTCCCGATAACCAAGCGATGATCCAAATGTCCCGGCACTCATTCAGGAGTCCTAGGCGAAGCTACTGACCCATGGTGGAGGCTCCCTTTTATACCAGAGGTCTTTGCAAACCCCCAACACCAAGTGCTGACTTATTGTGCAATATTGTGTACAAACTTTTGTCATGAACAAAACCTAACTAGACACTTTACTAACTTTGTAGAAAGCCTTATTTGTTTCTCAAATAAGTTGTAAATAAAATGTATTGTCTATATGCTGTCTGTCTGTTTATTCCAAGGATATTTGCTGGGTAACAATACCTGTGTTTACTGTTTACCCAGCAATATACATAGAACAAAGACATTGTACCTTGAACACTGGACAATAGCTGTCCCAAAATCTGCTGCTTTTACTTGACTCAAACCTAAGATTTGATTCATATGTCAAAGCAGATGTATATATTGTAAATCATAGAAAATCCACCGTGCTACATTCCACCCCTTGATTTACAAAATATACTAATTTGATAATAATAACCAACAGTTTACAAATTGGTAAGTCCTCTAATACAGATAACATACAATGCTGTGTTCAATGCAATATATGCATTCGCTGGTTGTCCCCATTACCCTAAACAAATAAACAATTAATTACTGTAATTCTGACTGAAGGACACTACATTTAACAAAAGATTAAACAAATCTCACCTACATCCCAAGTCATAAAACATCTCTATAATGCTTTCTGTCCAGTGAGAAAATCTGTGTCTACTTGTAGACACATATCTTGGGCAAACATGTTGCAAACATGTATAGGAATCCCTCTTGCTCTGCATTTTCATTATAATCTATCAGCTGCTCAAAACAATCAGGCCAAGGGCAGGTTTCATTGCAGGCTTTACAGCTCACATAGTTAAACAGTGCTTCTTTGATAAGCAATATGTTTACTATATTATGTATCTGCCATGCACTGTGTTTCTACCTAACCCCCCTCTTATAGACCAAATGGCAACTGAATTCCTTTCAGCAGAGTTTTAGTCCCAATACACATTCTGCCAATGCTTTTCCAAAATATCAGTCTATCACTAGTAGCCACAAATTCCACCCATAAGGCCACAAATCACCCAGGGCATTCAAATCACTTGGGATGATACTATCAAGTCTAACAGTGACTTCTTATAAACTACTGTGTCCTTCAACAGAATTGTATATTAAGTTGTAGTCTTTAACTTCATATAGAGTTGTCCAAACTCTCCTTCAGCCAACCCCATTGATATCACAGTACTAACTCACAAAATGACATTACCGTATTCACACTTACAATAATTACTTATACCATAATACAGTACTTGTCTACAGACATTGTTAGTTTCACATAACAATTTCTCCCTCAGAATAATAAATTTCACTCAAAGAGTGTTTTATCAAAGAGTTTCATAGACTCTAATTTCAAAATAGACCCTGGCATTTCAAATACACAGTGACCCAAACAGCTCCCACAATCCCAATAAATAGTGACTGTCTATAGCATCTTACATCAGCCCCTCTGGCATTTGCCAGAATCTACAGATTGTCAGCCAGGGCCTGCTCTATACTGCAGGTTCACTGCACAATATTATACTGTATACCATAGGAGATATACAGTTCAGCTGTGCTCTAAAACCCACTAACTAGCACTTTACAGTTCATGTAACAAGCCATAACATTCCTATTACCATTAGTACAATAGTGTATGCAATGCTAATTTCAGCCAGTAGAAACAATTGAACAAAACATAAATATTCATTTATAAAGTCCAAAACCAATGTCCATTTAAGTTTCCAGGTCACCATTCAAATGAATTCCAGGTTCTTCAATACTTTGTACTGATGTCCATTGAAGATAAACAATGTCCAAATCCTTGTTTGCTGTCCATTGTTTTGCTATTAACCCATTTGTTAATGCACTTGATAAACATCTATAAAACAAAATATCAAGGCAACATCAGTTGTTAGCATTTAACATCTGTTTTGTCAACTTTATCAAGTTTCTTAATTTTCTATTATTTTGTCAAGATTTTTTCAGTCACTGTCACATTTAAGTCATTGTCACAATTAAGACAAGACAAACCATAACAACATGCATGTGGGCCCACACATTCTCAGAAACATACAACAAAAAAAGTGTTAAAAACTTTCAAGTTTCATTGTTAATTGTAGTACTACAGTTTTAAAAAAAACTTTTTAACAAAATAGGAATGTCTTAAGGCCTTTACGCACAAATTTGTGCGTAAATCAACTCTTGATCAAATCTTGATGCCTGTAATTAAAAACCATATTAACTCAAAATAATCAGATTCTTAAATCCTGAAACAGAAAAACATATGACATTAACATACAGTAAAATTAAACACAATGTAACATTTATTTTGTTTCTCTATCTTGAGAAATAAATCACTCCCTCAGTTGAACTAGTCTGTGTCTAAAGGGAGGGGGCAGCAATTCTTTACATACAAAGAGAAACACATTTTACAATATACAGCTGTTCTATTTCTAAACCAGTAGAATTATACCATTCTCAACATTGTTTTGCTTCTGTACTTTTCCTAAACTATCACTAGTTATCCTCTCATATAACCTCCTAGATGTTCCCCTTATGTTTAGCCATTTCCTTTTCTATGTATGGGCTAAAAGGGAAGATAGGTCCTCTACATTACAGGTTGCCACATTCTGTGGTTGTGGTAATTTCAACCTCACCTTTTGTCTCAGTTTTTTCCAGCGCTTCAACAAATCAGCAGTGGGAATACCATCAATTTCAGGCTTTGGTACACCATATTGAAGCAAATCTAAAAACATCTGCCTGCGACTGTTTTTTAACCTTTTTGTACCCCAGACTTTTACTACCCTTTGCTTAGGAATGTTTTCCTCTGCACATTCTAATCTGCCCAACAATATGTCAGTTTTATGTAACAATGGGGCTTTTAAATGGGTGGGAGATCCTACTAGCAATGTATTCTTCATATGTGCAGTAAATGGAACTTTGTCTGGCCTTTCCCATTCTTCTTTTACTGTATGTGGGTTTGGGAGTACTGAAGTTAATGGATCTGTAAGCACACCACTTTCTCCTCCTACCTGGGAAATTGGCTGACCCAACTTAACTACTGCAGCAGATAAACTTGGTTGCTCAATGTACTGTTGATCTGCTGCTTCTGTATTTCCTGAAGATCTGTCAACAATATCTGCACTTTGACTGACTTGTCTTGTAGTCACAAGAGGTCTTATCATGTCTTCTTGAACTTCCTCATGTGCTCCTGACCACTGGGCTAACTCCCCCCAGTCTCCTTTACTTACAAGAGCTCTTATTCTAACTAATGCACCATTTTCTTCTTGTTCTGTCTCTTTTCTATGGTGATTGTTACTCATAGTTTTTACCACATATTTTGTAAATTCTATCTCCAACTCCTCATTGTGTGCTAATGAGGAGCGCAAACATTCTCTCATTGTGGCTAGTGGATCTTTAACTGCCTGCAGCTCAAGCTCAACTGCCTCCCTTTGGACTGCCTCCTCCCTAAGCGCCTGAAAACACAACCAACCCAATTGTGCTGAGGACTTCTGCTCCTTGGAACACATAGACAAATCCAAATTCAGCAACAGGTGATCGGGGTGAGTCACCTGAGAGAGTTGCTGATCTCCTATCACATCCCGAGCAACATGGGTCCAGGGTCCGGAACTAGCCCATGTGGGAAGGTTGCTCGTTTGATCATCTACCCCTCTAATTTTGTTTTTCAACCAACAGAACATTATTGCTAACTTTCAACAGTATGTTTGCCCTGCACAAGCCACTACAATACTGCCACTACACTACCATACAAAGCTGCACTATAAATTCTACAATTTCTATACAAGTTATTACTGCACTTCCCAGCATCAAAAAGGTTAATCCTGCCGACTACGCCAAATGTAATAAAGGGGGTGAACCTTTATTAATATTAATAATTTGTATTAATTGACATTAATAACAAATATTAATACATATGCAGGATCAATGATTAAACCTTCTGATAGACTATTAGTGAGCAATAACTTACACACACACAAGTAATAATAGAATCAAATAGATTTACTTATCTTGGTATGATTATAGTTACAAGTGTAGCCAGTTCTGCACAATTCAGCACAATCGGGGAGCCCCACAACCTTTGGCGCAAGACCTTCAGGTTCCCGATAACCAAGCGATGATCCAAATGTCCCAGCACTCATTCAGGAGTCCTAGGCGAAGCTACTGACCCATGGTGGAGGCTCCCTTTTATACCAGAGGTCTTTGCAAACCCCCAACACCAAGTGCTGACTTATTGTGCAATATTGTGTACAAACTTTTGTCATGAACAAAACCTAACTAGACAATTTACTAACTTTGTAGAAAGCCTTATTTGTTTCTCAAATAAGTTGTACATAAAATGTATTGTCTATATGCTGTCTGTCTGTTTATTCCAAGGATATTTGCTGGGTAACAATACCTGTGTTTACTGTTTACCCAGCAATATACATAGAACAAAGACATTGTACCTTGAACACTGGACAATCGCTGTCCCAAAATCTGCTGCTTTTACTTGACTCAAACCTAAGATTTGATTCATATGTCAAAGCAGATGTATATATTGTAAATCATAGAAAATCCACTGTGCTACACAGCACAACCTTGTATGTAAGAGGTGTTACTGCACCACAGATTCACTACTTGTCATGTAGTAAAGTCTAACAATAGCCTATAAGGATGCTGATTCCCCTTATCTATTTCTGTTACAAAAGGCAAATTCCTATGACAGGCAAATGTACTGAGCTCAGACGACCCAATCCTGTGATTTATATAAAAAACATAAACAATATCTCTAACACAGAATTTTACATATAAAACCTAATACTAACTGGACATACATATAAATATTCATATATAAATGTATGAAAGGATGATTTCAACCTCTACCTTGCAAGGATACCAAAATCATCAGCCTTCCCCAAATGCCACCTGTCACTCCTCATTCATTCAGGGTTATATTTAACTTGTCCTTAGCTGTTAGTAGCTAGGGGTTATATGGTTAAGCATGGTTAATGGTTATATAAAGTTAATTAGCACTTTATAAATTCTAACAGTATTCAACTATCCTATCCCTTATTACCCCTTCCAGAAGCTTTCCTACTACTGATGTCAGACTAACAGGCCTATAGTTTTCAGGCTGAGAACGGGATCCCTTTTTAAATAACGGCACCACATTAGCAATCCGCCAGTCTCTCGGCACCATGCCAAACCTCAACGAATCCTGAAAAATTATGTGAAGAGGCTTGGCAATCACATCGCTCAGCTCATTTAACCCTTTTAGTGCCATAGGACGTAGATTCTACGTCCTAGGCACTAAAGGACCAAAGTGCCATAGATCGTAGAATCTACGTCCAATGGCACTGTCGGGTTTACAAGCGCTGCGCTTGCTTTTAAAGCAGCGCAGTGCTTGTAAAGCCTTCACAACCCCCTAGACAATTTTTTTTCCATTTCTTCTTCTATTTTAAGAAGTTAATAGGGAGAAAAAGGAAAGCTTTTAAGAAATATAAGTCAGAGGGGACAGTAGCTGCGTTTAATGATTATAAATACTATAACAAGTGTTGTAAAACAGCAATCCGGAAGGCAAAGATAGAAAATGAGGAGCGCATCGCGGCCGAGGCCAAGACTAACCCCAAAAAGTTTTTTAAGTATATTAATAGTAAAAAGATGCAGGTTGAGGGTGTGGCCCCATTGAGTTATAATAACAATATGGTTACAGCGGGTACAGAAAAGGCAGATGTGCTTAACCAGTTCTTTTCTTCTGTGTATACAGTAGGGGGAGCCAGTGGGCCAAGTCCCACCCAATAGCTGCACTGTTGCCTCAGCTCCAACTACACAGTGGTTGGCACAGGATATGGTGCTTAAAGGGTTACACACGATAAATGTAAACAAGGCACCTGGGCCAGATGGAATACCCCCTCGGGTACTGAGAGAGCTAGGGGCAGAATTGCAGTGGCCCTTGTTTCTGATATTCTCAGACTCGCTTTCATCAGGTATGGTACCTAGGGATTGGAAGAAGGCGAATGTCATTCCCATATTTATACAGGGAGTAAGATCTCAGCCTGGCAATTATAGGCCTGTAAGTTTGACATCCGTGGTGGGCAAGTTATTTGAAGGCTTGTTAAGGGATCACATTCAAAATTATGTAGTGGAGAATGCCATTATGAGCAGTAATCAGCATGGCTTTATGAAGGACAGGTCATGTCAGACCAATTTAATTGCTTTTTATGATGAGGTAAGTAAGAAGCTGGACAGTGGGGGGGCAGTAGATATAATCTATTTGGATTTTGCCAAAGCATTTGATACCGTTCCCCACAAACGACTGCTTTCTAAGCTAAGGTCTATTGGTCTTAGTGAAGCCGTTTGCACATGGATAGAAAACGGGCTACAGGATCGGGTACAGAGGGTGGTTGTTAATGGCACATTCTCTACTTGGAGTAAGGTCCTCAGTGGGGTCCCTCAGGGTTCTGTACTGGGTCCACTTTTGTTTAATTTGTTCATAAATGACTTAGGGGAGGGTATTATGAGTAATGTATCAGTGTTTGCAGATGACACAAAACTCTGCAGACCAGTCAATTCTATCCAGGATGTGACATCCCTGCAGCAGGATCTTGACCAACTGGCAATCTGGGCAGCTAAGTGGCAGATGAGATTTAATGTGGATAAATGTAAGGTCATGCACCTGGGATGTAAAAATATGCAAGCCCCGTATACCCTTAATGGGACTGTACTAGGCAAATCCATAATGGAGAAGGACCTTGGAGTCCTTGTAGATAATAAACTTGGCTGTAGCAAGCAATGCCAGGCAGCAGCTGCAAGGGCAAACAAGGTTTTGAGCTGTATTAAAAGGGGTATAGATTCACGGGAGGAGGGGGTTATTCTTCCCCTTTACAGAGCGCTGGTAAGGCCCCATCTAGAATATGCTGTTCAGTTTTGGTCTCCAGTGCTCAAACGGGACATTACTGAGTTAGAGAGGGTCCAGAGAAGGGCAACTAAGCTGGTAAAGGGTATGGGAAGTCTCAGTTATGGGGAAAGACTGGCCAAGTTGGGTCTGTTTACACTGGAGAAGAGGCGCTTAAGAGGTGACATGATAACTATGTATAAATATATAAAGGGATCATATAATAACCTTTCTAATGTTTTATTTACCAGTAGGTCCTTCCAACGGACACGAGGGCACCCACTCCGTTTAGAAGAAGGGAGGTTCCATTTAAACATTCGGAAAGGATTTTTTACAGTGAGAGCTGTGAGGTTCTGGGGTCCCCCCTCCCCGAATCAGTCGTGCTGGCTGATACATTATATAACTTTAAGAAGGGGCTGGATGGATTCTTAGCAAGTGAGGGAATACAGGGTTATGGGAGATAGCTCTCAGTACAAGTGAGGGAATACAGGGGTAGGGGAGATAGCTCTCAGTACAAGTGAGGGAATACAGGGGTAGGGGAGATAGCTCTCAGTACAAGTGAGGGAATACAGGGGTAGGGGGGATAGCTCTCAGTACAAGTGAGGGAATATAGGGGTAGGGGAGATATCTCTCAGTACAAGTGAGGGAATACAGGGGTAGGGGAGATAGCTCTCAGTACAAGTGAGGGAATACAGGGGTAGGGGGGATAGCTCTCAGTACAAGTGAGGGAATACAGGGGTAGGGGAGATAGCTCTCAGTACAAGTGAGGGAATACAGGGGTAGGGGGATAGCTCTCAGTACAAGTGAGGGAATACAGGGGTAGGGGAGATAGCTCTCAGTACAAGTGAGGGAATACAGGGGTAGGGGGGATAGCTCTCAGTACAAGTGAGGGAATACAGGGGTAGGGGGGATAGCTCTCAGTACAAGTGAGGGAATACAGGGGTAGGGGAGATAGCTCTCAGTACAAGTGAGGGAATACAGGGGTAGGGGAGATAGCTCTCAGTACAAGTGAGGGAATACAGGGGTAGGGGAGATAGCTCTCAGTACAAGTGAGGGAATACAGGGGTAGGGGAGATAGCTCTCAGTACAAGTGAGGGAATACAGGGGTAGGGGAGATAGCTCTCAGTACAAGTGAGGGAATACAGGGGTAGGGGGATAGCTCTCAGTACAAGTGAGGGAATACAGGGGTAGGGGAGATAGCTCTCAGTACAAGTGAGGGAATACAGGGGTAGGGGAGATAGCTCTCAGTACAAGTGAGGGAATACAGGGGTAGGGGGGATAGCTCTCAGTACAAGTGAGGGAATACAGGGGTAGGGGAGATAGCTCTCAGTACAAGTGAGGGAATACAGGGGTAGGGGAGATAGCTCTCAGTACAAGTGAGGGAATACAGGGGTAGGGGAGATAGCTCTCAGTACAAGTGAGGGAATACAGGGGTAGGGGAGATAGCTCTCAGTACAAGTGAGGGAATACAGGGGTAGGGGGGATAGCTCTCAGTACAAGTGAGGGAATACAGGGGTATGGGAGATAGCTCTCAGTACAAGTGAGGGAATACAGGGGTAGGGGGGATAGCTCTCAGTACAAGTGAGGGAATACAGGGGTAGGGGAGATAGCTCTCAGTACAAGTGAGGGAATACAGGGGTAGGGGAGATAGCTCTCAGTACAAGTGAGGGAATACAGGGGTAGGGGGGATAGCTCTCAGTACAAGTGAGGGAATACAGGGGTAGGGGGGATAGCTCTCAGTACAAGTGAGGGAATACAGGGGTAGGGGGGATAGCTCTCAGTACAAGTGAGGGAATACAGGGGTATGGGAGATAGCTCTCAGTACAAGTGAGGGAATACAGGGGTAGGGGGGATAGCTCTCAGTACAAGTGAGGGAATACAGGGGTATGGGAGATAGCTCTCAGTACAAGTGAGGGAATACAGGGGTAGGGGGGATAGCTCTCAGTACAAGTGAGGGAATACAGGGGTAGGGGAGATAGCTCTCAGTACAAGTGAGGGAATACAGGGGTAGGGGGATAGCTCTCAGTACAAGTGAGGGAATACAGGGGTAGGGGAGATAGCTCTCAGTACAAGTGAGGGAATACAGGGTTAGGGGGGATAGCTCTCAGTACAAGTGAGGGAATACAGGGGTAGGGGAGATAGCTCTCAGTACAAGTGAGGGAATACAGGGGTAGGGGGGATAGCTCTCAGTACAAGTGAGGGAATACAGGGGTAGGGGGGATAGCTCTCAGTACAAGTGAGGGAATACAGGGGTAGGGGGGATAGCTCTCAGTACAAGTGAGGGAATACAGGGGTATGGGAGATAGCTCTCAGTACAAGTGAGGGAATACAGGGGTATGGGGGATAGCTCTCAGTACAAGTGAGGGAATACAGGGGTATGGGAGATAGCTCTCAGTACAAGTGAGGGAATACAGGGGTAGGGGGGATAGCTCTCAGTACAAGTGAGGGAATACAGGGGTAGGGGGGATAGCTCTCAGTACAAGTGAGGGAATACAGGGGTAGGGGGGATAGCTCTCAGTACAAGTGAGGGAATACAGGGTTATGGGAGATAGCTCTTAGTACAAGTGAGGGAATACAGGGGTAGGGGGGATAGCTCTCAGTACAAGTGAGGGAATACAGGGTTATGGGAGATAGCTCTCAGTACAAGTTGATCCAGGGACTGGTCCGATTGCCATCTTGGAGTCAGGAAGGAATTTTTTCCCCTCTGTGGCAAATTAGAGAGGCTTCAGATGGGGTTTTTTGCCTTCCTCTGGATCAACTAGTAGTTACGCAGGTTATATATAGGCATTATGGTTGAACTTGATGGACGTATGTCTTTTTTCAACCCAACTTACTATGTTACTATGTTTTGTCATTATTACACTTTTACACACATACACACTTATTTACAACTTTCCCAAGCACACACAGACACTTACACACACACTTACATTTAGACTTTTTTTTTTCCTTCTTTCTTTTCTTTCTTTCTTTGCTTTCTTTGGCAGTCTTTTTTTTTACTAAAACTTTATTTCTGATCTTGCTCTATAATTATCTGATTTATTTGGTTACATTTTAGTGTTTTTTTTGCATTTTCATAATTGATTTCTGTTTTTGAATTATTCTATTGCACTGTAACTTTTTTATTGCTATTGGGTGCTGAATTTGCAGTGACATTGGTGGATCCAGGGCTCTGGCCACCGATTTCATTGCAATTATTGTTCTTTTGTTGGTTTGGGTGGTTTTATTTGAATTTACTGATTTTATGGTGTGTTATCTTTGCATTGTTCTTTATTGTGTATTTAGTGCCCCTAAAAGGTTGCTTTTGCAGTGACATTAGTGGATCCAGGGCTCTGACCACCGATTTCATTGTAATTATTGTTCTTTGATTGCTTTTAGTGGTTTTATTCCATTTGGTTTCAGTTGTTCTAGAAATATCCAGAGGAGCTAAGTTCAGATTGTTCTAGTAGTTTCTATTGCCAAAGGTTAACTCCTGGTCATCTCTTGCTGGCTTGAGTTTATCAAAAGGTTACAGTGAGTTTTTTCTAGCTTCTCCTATTACATTATTACATCATTACAAGTGTTCTCCTATTACATTATTACATCATTACAAGTGTTGTCTTGCTTGCTGCTTTTTTTTTTTTTTTTTTTTGCTTGCTTGTTTTGACTTTGCCTGCTGATTGCTAGATTTGCAGTTGTCGGTATATTTCTGGCACAATGGCCAAACGGTTTTACAGCACCGAGGAAGCTGCTAGGTATTGCATGGACTCCAGCTCAGAAGAATTTAGCGATTCTGGGTCTGAGTATGTGCCATCTGACCACTCTACTGAGGAATCAGAGATAGACGATAGTGACACGGTTAGTGCAGAGGTTAGTAGTGGTGGCACGCTTACTGCTGAAGAGGCAGAGGCTGGGGGTAGTGCCCAAGATGTACCCATGGAAGTAGAAGAGGGTGAGGGTAGCACTGATGCAGCAGTTGGAGAGCCTGCGTGGGGGCCTCCCTGTAATTATGTCCCTGAAATTCCCCCTTTCACTGCAGTCCCTGGCCTCAGTGTGGACACCACTAATTTTGAAATTATAGATTTTTTTAATCTCTATATTACAGAGGCCATCCTACAGGACATGGTCCGTTACACAAATTTGTATGCTGAGCAATATCTTGCCAGCAACCCTTTACCGGGTTTTTCAAGAGCCCAGGCATGGTATCCCACAAATATAAACGAAATAAAAAGATTCCTGGCTCTTACATTGGCAATGGGACTCATAGAACGTAACTCTTTAGCTTCCTACTGGGATACCAATACAGTCCTTTCCATCCCTCTTTTTTCAGCCATTATGCCAAGAAACCATTATCAAATTTTATTGCGGTTTCTTCACTTTAACGACAACACAACGGCTGTTGCCCCTAATGAGCCCGGTTATGACAGGCTTTATAAATTGAGGCCCCTTATAGATAGCCTGTCTCAGCACTTCGCAGAGGTTTACACCCCCTCCCAAAATGTCTGTGTAGATGAGTCCCTTTTGCTCTTCAAAGGGCGCCTAAAATTTCGCCAATATATCCCAAGTAAGCGTTCTCGCTATGGGACGAAATTTTACAAACTCTGTGAAAGCAGCATGGGCTACACTAGTTATTTCATGCTGTATGAGGGAAAGGACACTAATTTGGACCCCCCCGGTTGTCCCACTGAATTGACCAGTGGTAAAATTGTTTGGGAGCTCATAACTCCACTGCTGGGCCGAGGTTACCACTTATACGTGGATAACTTTTACACAGGCATCCCTTTATTTAGAGCCCTAAATTCTTTGGACACCCCAGCCGGCGGCAAAGTCAACCGTAACCGCAAAGGACTGCCCAGGGAATTGCTGGATAAGAAACTGAAGCGTGGAGAAGTACAAGCTCTAAGAAGCAATGAGCTCTTGGCCATAAAATATTCAGACACCAAAGTTGTTGTTATGCTTACTACTATCCACGATGAGACCATGATTGTCCAACACAGAAGTGGCGGTAGGCCCTCAAAAACAAAGCCCCTGTGTAGTAAAGAATATAATAAGCATATGGGTGGTGTTGATAAATCCGACCAAATACAAAATTATTATAATGCCACCCGAAAAACCAGGGCCTGGTACAAAAAAGCAGCAATTTATATGATCCAAATGGCCCTTTATAATTCTTATGTCGTTTACAAGGCGGCAGTACCAGGCCCCAGATTGTCTTATTACAATTATTTGCTGCAGTTGCTCCCTGCCTTGTTGTTTGGTGATGTAGAGGAGGTTCCTGACATGCCAGGTAATGACAATGTTGCCCGAATGGTGGGTAAGCATTTTATAGCACAAATTCCACCAACACCTAATAAAAGATATGCCCAGAGAAAATGTAAGGTTTGCCGTTCCAAGGGTGTTAGGCGAGATGTCCGGTATTATTGTCCCAAGTGTCCTAGCAAGCCTGCTTTGTGTTTCCACCCGTGTTTTGAAGTGTACCATACTGTGTTACACTATGAGAGGACTTGAATTTTGTGTTTTTATAGGTAGGTTATGGTTCTCTGGGTTTGTTGGTGGAATAAGGATTTAGCATATCAGAATAGTGGACTTGGCATGTTCTAGGTTTTTATGCACAAGGTTGCAGGCCTCCAAACTTATCTGTGCTGGCAAAGTGACGCTGTTTTTTATTTATTGAGTTTATCTATTCTGGCAGGTCCGTACTTTACTTATAACTAGGTTATAGATATATGTGATGAAAAGTTTGGTAAGGTGTATCATATTGGCAAAAGTGTTGTTTTTTTTTTAGTAAAGTAGGGATTTATGGTGTGTGATTTTGTTTTTTGCACAGGTTGTCAGAAAAACAAAGTGTGCTTGTAGCTTGTGGTTGTTTAGACTTGTTCTTGGGCATTCAGATGTTTGTGTTTGAGCTATGGTTATTCAGGCTAGTTACAGTGTTTCTTTGGTTATGGGGTAGGACTTATATTGTGCTGTTGGTATAGTGAACTGAGGTGCTGGGTGACTGACAGGGCGCATGATAAAACTTGTGGTGTGTGATGAATCAATGAGATGTTTTTATCTCTAAAGCTGATGCCACAAGTCCTTTTACTGGCACCTCAAAAGCCTGCCTGTCAGCGCAGTTATCTGTGCATAGTTTTGTATATTACTTTGCATTTCTGGGCAGCATTTAACTACTGTAAGTGTAGGCCTTGAGTTTTTTGCAAAGGTTCTTGAGCACAGGATGACAGATACATTATGGTTTTTTGTGCTTGTAGTACAAATTGAATATCTACTGTATGTTCTGGTTAGGTTACACAAGTTGCAGTGGCTCTCTAAATATAAAAACTTTGTGTAATACTGGTGTGCCACTGGTGACTGCTGCACGGCACGTAATTGTGCACATAATTTTATCTCTGATGCTAATGCCCCAAGCTTTATTGTTGGCACCTAAATTCCGAACCTTTAGTGCAACTTCTAAGGACATTTGCATCATTTATGGGCCAAATTACTATGGATTTTTTGGCAAATATCCTTCTAAATGTGGTGCAGATTTTGTCATTTCTAAAGTAGTGTAGGAAGAAGCAAAAAACTGGTATCATAACACCACAGGAAAGATGGAACTCAAATCAAAGATGCTCCGCAAAACAGAAATAGGTGAGTAAAATACAATTTAGTAAAAAACTGCAAGGGGTGCATAGAGTGCAGCCCCAATATTATGCATTTTCAAGTTTGGCGGCCATGTACTTATGTGCAACCAGATATATGGGGTGTAATTTTATTCAGGGTAACTTGCTAATTGAGCAAGTTTTTTGATAGTTGCCGTTGAGATTTTGGGGAGAAATCTAACTTTATATTTTTTTTCAGACCAAGAATTGTGTCTCTAAATAGCTGAAGTTGTCTATTTTTAATCAATGTATAGTTTATATGGGTTTTTTCACAGATAAGGGGCAATTTTGTCTGAAAAACTTTGAGATGTGCACATAAATTGCAGCCCCATTATTATGCATTGCCCCTGTTTTGGGGCATTTGGTGGCCACGTCTTTATGCCACTTTTCAGAAATATATAGTTTGTGGGGGTTATTTCACAGGTAGGGGGGGTTAACACTGAAAAACTGCAGGGAGTGCACATAGAGCGCAGCCCCGAAAATTTCAACTGAAATTGCCCTTTTGCATTGCCCCTGTTTTGGGGCATTTGGTGGCCACGTCTTTATGTGCACCCATACATATGGGGTATCGTTTTATTCAGGGGAACTTGCAGATTGATGTTTAGTAAGTTTTTGGTAGTTGCCATAGAGATTTTGGGAAGAAATCTAGGTTTGTATCTGTTTTTTCCTTGATTTCTGACCAAAGCGCTGACTTCTGCAAGGGACTGCGGCCGCAATTTTCCATGTAAAAAGAGGAGAGTGGCGTCTTTGAATAGCTGATGGTGTGCATTTTTCAGAAATATATAGTTTGTGGGGGTTATTTTACAGGTAGGGGGGTTAACACTGAAAAACTGCAGGGAGTGCACATAGAGCGCAGCCCCCAAAATTTCAACTGAAATTGCCCTTATGCATTGCCACTGTTTTGGGGCATTTGGTGGCCACGTCTTTATGTGCACCCATACATATGGGGTATCGTTTTATTCAGGGGAACTTGCAGATTGATGTTTAGTAAGTTTTTGGTAGTTGCCATGGAGATTTTGGGGAGAAATCTAGGTTTTTTATCTGGTTTTTCCTTGATTTCTGACCAAAGCGCTGACTTCTGCAAGGGACTGCGGCCACAATTTTCCATGTAGAAAGACAAGAGTGGTGTCTCTGAATAGCTGAAGGTGTGTACTTTTCAGAAATATATAGTTTGTGGGGGTTATTTCACAGGTAGGGGGGGTTAACACTGAAAAACTGCAGGTAGTGCACATAGAGCACAGCACCCACATTTTTAGCTGTAATTGCCCTTGTGCATTGCCCCTGCTTTGGAGTGTTTGGTGCCCATGTCTTTATGTGCACCCATACATATGGGGCATCATTTTATTCAGGAGAAGTTTGTCTTTCAAATTTGCCTTTGTTAGAAAATTTTCATGAGATTTTTTTTTGTCAAATCCACATTTGATCATGAGTCCAAGTTTACGTTTTAGAAAAAAAAAATGTCATAAAAAGTTCCAAATTTCACAATGTACTGACAAAAGGTATTTGGCTTTTGAGTGAAAACTACATTGCACCTAGAAACCTGAAGGTCTGTAGTTTCTAAAGATACCAAACATGAGGGGATATTTTAGATTTACATATAAGTTATGCTGCATTAACTGTTACAAGCGCTTTTCCGCTTTGTTCTGGTGTGATATTGTACTAAGTATTGCTTTAGTTTGGGGGTTACTTCTGGACAGGAACTGTGGGGTACCACCACATATTTGGTATCGTTGGACTTGGGAGTATCAGGGCTTTTACAAACTACAAAAAAAGTGAGTAAAATTAACTTTTCTATGGAAAAAAACCTCAAAATATACAGAAATTTTTCATAATTTTTTTTTTTTACATATTTCACCCAAAATACACATCATATCTCCAGAAAAGTTATAAAATTTGGTATGTATGTCGAAGCCCAATTAGTGACGAAAAAAACGATATATAATTTCCCTAGTTTCATGGAGGTTTTCCTACCAAAAAACATTGTTAAAGTGAATGAGTACAAAATGCTTAAAAAACGTCTGGCACTGGGGGGAACTGAAATGACGAATTCGGCTGGCACTTAAAGGGTTAAAATCAGTTTTCTGGCCAGAAATGGCTTTTCTAGGTTTTAAAGTTCGTTTTCCCATTGAAGTCTATGGGGTTCGCAAAGTTCGCAAATGTTCGCACTTTTTGACGGAAGTTAAACTGATTCTAGAAACCTGTAATACTATTGGCTCCTGCTTAGGTACATGATGGTACTATACTGTAGAAAGATGGGATGAAGAAGTTACAATCAGCTACAATTAAATACAGAGGGATAAGGGAGGTTACATGGAGAGTTTAATACTAAAACATTGGGGGACAATGACTGTGGCTGAATCCAAAAGGAAATAAAGTCCATCTGAGTTGGAAGAGACAGGCTTAGGGATAGTTAGATTAGATCTATATCCTATCGCTGTTTCCCATCTCATTACATGATAATGAATTGTTATTACATAATATTTACATCATGGACATTTCACAGGTTCCAAGAGACGATTGAAGATCTGAGGAGTTTTCCCATGGACTTTACATCCCTGAGTTCCAAATAAAATGACGATGAGTTGAATGAATAGGGGATACATTTGAGGGAATTATGTAAAATATGTTCATACAGAATTATAGTGACACAGTATATGGAATGTACCCCTGCCAGTCACACTGACTTGTAAGTTAATTTGGGAAAGGACTGAGCCGCCTTTTAACATATGTTCTTGCCTTTTATAGATACTTGGGGGGTCGGGACATACTGACACCCGGCATATACTCTGGGGCACAAGGCTCTCTCTTCCTTGGAGGGACAGACAGATGTCTCTTCCTGAGAGATGGGCACACACCCAGGCACACAGGTATGTGTGACTGGCTGTTTGTACTTTGCATATAATTTGTAACTCCACACAATAAAGATATTTTGTTATCACCTTGGTGAGTGGTACTTTGACCATAATACTTACACAAAATTGTATAATAAATGATATTCTACATACAACTCCCCAATATCCATTCATCCCTCATTCTCACTGGGTTTATAGTTATGTGTAACTGTCACTGTGTCTGTCCCTTTCCCTTCCCTGCACTGCTGGTTCTGACTCCTGATACAACTCCCCAATACCCATTCATTCCTCATTCTCACTGGGTTTATAGTTATGTGTAACTGTCACTGTGTCTGTCCCTTTCCCTTCCCTGCACTGCTGGTTCTGACTCCTGATACAACTCCCCAATATCCATTCATTCCTCATTCTCACTGGGTTTATAGTTATGTGTAACTGTCACTGTGTCTGTCCCTTTCCCTTCCCTGCACTGCTGGTTCTGACTCCTGATACAACTCCCCAATACCCATTCATTCCTCATTCTCACTGGGTTTATAGTTATGTGTAACTGTCACTGTGTCTGTCCCCTTCCCTTCCTTGCACTGCTGGTTCTGACTCCCGATACAACTCCCCAATATGCATTCATTCCTCATTCTCACTGGGTTTATAGTTATGTGTAACTGTCACTGTGTCTGTCCCTTTCCTTTCCCTGCACTGCTGGTTCTGACTCCTGATACAACTCCCCAATATCCATTCATCCCTCATTCTCACTGGGTTTATAGTTATGTGTAACTGTCACTGTGTCTGTCCCTTTCCCTTCTCTGCACTGCTGGTTCTGACTCCCGATACAACTCCCCAATATCCATTCATCCCTCATTCTCACTGGGTTTATAGTTATGTGTAACTGTCACTGTGCCTGTCCCTTTCCCTTCCCTGCACTGCTGGTTCTGACTCCTGATACAACTCCCCAATATCCATTCATTCCTCATTCTCACTGGGTTTATAGTTATGTGTAACTGTCACTGTGTCTGTCCCTTTCCCTTCCCTGCACTGCTGGTTCTGACTCCTGATACAACTCCCCAATACCCATTCATCCCTCATTCTCACTGGGTTTATAGTTATGTATAACTGTCACTGTGTCTGTCCCTTTCCCTTCCCTGCACTGCTGTGTAAGATTCTGGTAAAATATAGATATATATTCTGGGCTCCTATATTTTATTAATCAATAATAAAACCTTTCTTTAGTAGAGGAAACAGCCTAATTAAGTTAGCATCTGGTTGTCTGGTCCAAACAATAGGAGTTTCCTAATTTGGGGAAACAAAGGTACTGCTCTGGGAAAGGTTTGGTCACACCTAAACTCTAATTAACATTATCAAAGAGTCAAGGACACCGGAGCCAGCACTAAATGGATCCTTGGTGATATGCATAATCAGTTAGTTCAGGAAGGACAGATGTTGACTACATGACAATTTGCCTATCCAAAATGGAGGACGGGTAACTTCCTGTAACTGACTGGTATGTGCTAGCATCATTCAAATGGACCAATCAGGAGAGACTTCTAGAAAGTTCTAGAATCCACCCCTCTCTCCTGTATATAGGTTGGCTTCAGTAGGGCATATGGAGACTCAGGGCCAGGAGAGAAGTGACCACCTTACCAGATCAGAGGGAATCCTGACATCACGGACCAGACACTTATCAAACCTAAGGAGAGGTATACTTAGGCTGTATAATCTTCTAGAGTAGAGGTTTCATAGAGTGTGTTTATATGGTGTGGTGTGGGATTATTATTATTTAGGTGGTTGGGTCCCTGTGTTTCATTTGAGTGTATTTAGTTAAGTAAGTATTGTGTATATTTGTCGTATATTGTTTTGTATTACCCTTTTGTGTTATTGTAGTCTATTGTTTATCCATTTTATCTGCTTTATGATTTATGTTTATGTAAATATTTGTTTCCAATTAATATAAAATCATTTTTTACACTTATTGTTCAGTGATCTCTTTGCCACCCAATACTGTAGAACTTTAGTTATATTAATAATCTTACATAATTGGCGAGCCAGGCAGGAGGCAGATATTAGAGTGGCATTGAAATCACTGACATTGGAAATATATATTTGCTGAACATAAATTTAGTAGGAAAAATGGAAGGAATTAACAAAAAGATTGCAATGGTTAAAAATACTGAGGATCTGTTAAAGTGTATGCAGGGTGCAGATGATCCCTGGTACCAGGTCAAAAGTTTTGTAACCACAGCAATTAAAGGAAAGGCCCTATCAAACAAGAAGGGTAGGAGAGCTTTGTTATTTTCTGCATGTTGGATTGCAGAGAACTATAAAACTCTCAAAGATCAGAATAAGATGGTGGAGGAAAAGCTAGAAGATCTGAAAGATCATTATAATGCCCTTAAAATCACAGCAAGCACTGCCTCAGCCATGTGTGTAAATTACCATAAAACTGTAAATGAGAATTCTGCATTAAAGGTGGAAAATGAGGAACTTTTGGGAAGGTTAAGAGATGCAGAGGGAGCTATACGTTGTCTTGGTGCATTGCTTAACCAACCACAAGTTGATCATTCCCACTGTAAAAGTGAAATTGAGCACTTGAAAGCACAACTGAAGAGAAAGGATGCAGTTGTTGCAGCTTTTAATGTCCCGGGAAATGCAATCATAGGTAACTGGGAATCTGTAGAACACAGCTTATGTGGCATTAATGACAATTCATGTATGGCTGCACCAATGGCACCAATTGCAGTGCATATAAAAACTGGGACAGATGGTGAGGAAATAAGCAGAACAAGGGTAGAAACTTCATTGTCCAATAGTGATATAACTGTTCTAAGTAGGGAGCTTGGACCTGTTAGGATAGATGATGACCCTGTAGATCTTATGCTCCGTATCCAGAATTTCCAGAAGGTGCACCATGATCTCAAAGATAGTGATATATTTAATGTCATTGTTACCAGTTTAGATCATGGCATAAAAGCCAGTATCCCTAATTCTGTTTATAGGACGCGTAATTCATTGTCAAGTCTAATGGATGCTGTTTTAGACATTTTAGGTTGGGATATAAACGCTGCTCACTCAGCTTTTGTCACCTGCAAGCAAAGGAGAGAGGAGCCGGTAAAAGCATTTTCAGAACGCCTCTATACATTATACAGCTGCACTGTACAGAAACCAGCAAAGGCAAACCTGGAGGATAACGTGTTCAAATCTGCACTGCTTAAACAGTCCCTTCCAGAAATCTATCAACTAGTTGGGTTAACTGTAGGTCCAGCCAACTCTTACCTGGAAGTAATAGATTGTTTAAAAAGAGCAGAATCTGTGGTAAAAGAATGCCAAAGGGGTTTCAAAAGCAACATTCCAGTTGTTAAAGAGTCACAACCCATAAGGAAAATGAACACAGGAAGGCCCACTGTTTCACCCAATCACTCCAAAAAGAGATGTTATGCATGTCGTAATCTGGGACATATAGCCATGAACTGTACAGCAACAACAAACTGTTCAAATGCAAATGTTCTGTCCTCACCGCCCATTTCACAAATAACCATGCTACTCCAGGATATGCAGAAAGACATTGAGGTCTTGAAGAGAAACAGATTAAAAGCAAATGGTATATTCCCTCCAGACCCAGCACTGCATATTAACACACAGAGTGATGTAGACAGTAATCAAGAAGGCTAAAAAAAAAAAAAATTATGTGAAAATGATCATGGTAACTGACCCCTAGCTTTGATAAATGGTGAAAGGAGTACTGCATTGTATGTAAACTTTTTAGACAAAATATTTGTGTGTATGAGGCTTCATAGTCAAACATCTATACTATGTGTACAGTGTATACTTGCTATGTTACTTTAAAAATGTTGTCAAGGTGGGGACAGCATGATTTTGAAAAATGGAATGTGTAGGAATGTGCTTAGGAGAAGTGCATAAACATAGCATTTAAACTGAATGTTCGATGTGATGTGTTTAGACACATTTTAATATTTATCATGTGTATAATAAGTGTAAAGATGACATCCTGGTTTTTTTTTGTATAAACATGTCCCTTTTATTGTATTCAGATGGTGGAGTTGCAGGTAAAGTGGAAGTCCTGAGATAAAGGTGAAAGATGTACCACTCTAATTGACCTACAGTGCATTGTACCCTTTGAGTACACTATACATAATTTCCTCAAACCACTGATAATTCTTTCTTGGTCACTCTAAAGAACTGTCTCCAAAGTGCTCATCGACAAGTGCTTGCATAATGAATGGCAAGTACATAAAGTATGGCTCCTAAAGACTGAGGTGTGTGTAGCTGATGTGCAAAGGATCACCACAGACCACACTGGATGGCAAAAGGAGAAGTTACTGCATTCCTTCATCACCAAAGTTCTTGTTCTATAGGTGTTCAATGTGAGAGACACCCAGAGACTGTATGGATCAGAACTGCTTGCCTTAAGAGTTTGTGGAGCACAACCAGTCCAGGTGAAGAACAAAACCATGGATAGATGCAGATACTACAGTATGCTATAACCACATAAAGGTGCAGTGGAAGAAGATATATTTATCCTACAACAAGCCTGGATTATGGGTGATATGAATGAAAGTGGTTGAAAGGAACATAAGTATAACTCTAAATTTACTGCTGCATTAAACGCAGTCACTAGTGGTCATCACATCACCTCTGTCCCAGTGTTCCACAGCACTTTCAATTCTCAGTTAACAAAATATGGAAAATATTCTATTAAGAGGGATCATGTTGCTTAGGCATCATTCACCCTCTAGGTGGGGACTGT
Organism: Xenopus tropicalis; assembly: GCF_000004195.4. Lineage (NCBI taxonomy): Eukaryota > Metazoa > Chordata > Amphibia > Anura > Pipidae > Xenopus > Xenopus tropicalis. The sequence continues at coordinate 1,916,078 of NC_030682.2, forward strand.
AAGATTCTGGTAAAATATAGATATATATTCTGGGCTCCTATATTTTATTAATCAATAATAAAACCTTTCTTTAGTAGAGGAAACAGCCTAATTAAGTTAGCATCTGGTTGTCTGGTCCAAACAATAGGAGTTTCCTAATTTGGGGAAACAAAGGTACTGCTCTGGGAAAGGTTTGGTCACACCTAAACTCTAATTAACATTATCAAAGAGTCAAGGACACCGGAGCCAGCACTAAATGGATCCCTGGTGATATGCATAATCAGTTAGTTCAGGAAGGACAGATGTTGACTACATGACAATTTGCCTATCCAAAATGGAGGACGGGTAACTTCCTGTAACTGACTGGTATGTGCTAGCATCATTCAAATGGACCAATCAGGAGAGACTTCTAGAAAGTTCTAGAATCCACCCCTCTCTCCTGTATATAGGTTGGCTTCAGTAGGGCATATGGAGACTCAGGGCCAGGAGAGAAGTGACCACCTTACCAGATCAGAGGGAATCCTGACATCACGGACCAGACACTTATCAAACCTAAGGAGAGGTAAACTTAGGCTGTATAATCTTCTAGAGTAGAGGTTTCATAGAGTGTGTTTATATGGTGTGGTGTGGGATTATTATTATTTAGGTGGTTGGGTCCCTGTGTTTCATTTGAGTGTATTTAGTTAAGTAAGTATTGTGTATATTTGTCGTATATTGTTTTGTATTACCCTTTTGTGTTATTGTAGTCTATTGTTTATCCATTTTATCTGCTTTATGATTTATGTTTATGTAAATATTTGTTTCCAATTAATATAAAATCATTTTTTACACTTATTGTTCAGTGATCTCTTTGCCACCCAATACTGTAGAACTTTAGTTATATTAATAATCTTACAGCTGGTTCTGACTCCTGATACAACTCCCCAATATCCATTCATCCCTCATTCTCACTGGGTTTATAGTTATGTGTAACTGTCACTGTGTCTGTCCCCTTCCCTTCCCTGCACTGCTGGTTCTGACTCCCGATACAACTCCCCAATATCCATTCATTCCTCATTCTCACTGGGTTAATAGTTATGTGTAACTGTCACTGTGCCTGTCCCTTTCCCTTCCCTGCACTGCTGGTTCTGACTCCTGATACAACTCCCCAATATCTATTCATCCCTCATTCTCACTGGGTTTATAGTTATGTGTAACTGTCACTGTGTCTGTCCCTTTCCCTTCCCTGCACTGCTGGTTCTGACTCCTGATACAACTCCCCAATATCCATTCATCGCTCATTCTCACTGGGTTTATAGTTATGTGTAACTGTCACTGTGTCTGTCCCTTTCCCTTCTCTGCACTGCTGGTTCTGACTCCTGATACAACTCCCCAATATCCATTCATCCCTCATTCTCACTGGGTTTATAGTTATGTGTAACTGTCACTGTGCCTGTCCCTTTCCCTTCCCTGCACTGCTGGTTCTGACTCCTGATACAACTCCCCAATATCCATTCATTCCTCATTCTCACTGGGTTTATAGTTATGTGTAACTGTCACTGTGTCTGTCCCTTCCCTGCACTGCTGGTTCTGACTCCTGATACAACTCCCCAATATCCATTCATCCCTCATTCTCACTGGGTTTATAGTTATGTGTAACTGTCACTGTGTCTGTTCCTTTCCCTTCCCTGCACTGCTGGTTCTGACTCCTGATACAACTCCCCAATATCCATTCATCCCTCATTCTCACTGGGTTTATAGTTATGTGTAACTGTCACTGTGTCTGTCCCCTTCCCTTCCCTGCACTGCTGGTTCTGACTCCCGATACAACTCCCCAATATCCATTCATTCCTCATTCTCACTGGGTTTATAGTTATGTGTAACTGTCACTGTGTCTGTCCCTTTCCCTTCCCTGCACTGCTGGTTCTGACTCCTGATACAACTCCCCAATATCCATTCATCCCTCATTCTCACTGGGTTTCTAGTTATGTGTAACTGTCACTGTGTCTGTCCCTTTCCCTTCTCTGCACTGCTGGTTCTGACTCCTGATACAACTCCCCAATACCCATTCATTCCTCATTCTCACTGGGTTTATAGTTATGTGTAACTGTCACTGTGTCTGTCCCTTTCCCTTCTCTGCACTGCTGGTTCTGACTCCTGATACAACTCCCCAATACCCATTCATCCCTCATTCTCACTGGGTTTATAGTTATGTGTAACTGTCACTGTGCCTGTCCCTTTCCCTTCCCTGCACTGCTGGTTCTGACTCCTGATACAACTCCCCAATACCCATTCATCCCTCATTCTCACTGGGTTTATAGTTATGTGTAACTGTCACTGTGTCTGTCCCTTCCCTGCACTGCTGGTTCTGACTCCTGATACAACTCCCCAATATCCATTCATCCCTCATTCTCACTGGGTTTATAGTTATGTATAACTGTCACTGTGTCTGTCCCTTTCCCTTCCCTGCACTGCTGGTTCTGACTCCTGATACAACTCCCCAATATCCATTCATCCCTCATTCTCACTGGGTTTATAGTTATGTGTAACTGTCACTGTGTCTGTCCCTTTCCCTTCCCTGCACTGCTGGTTCTGACTCCTGATACAACTCCCCAATATCCATTCATTCCTCATTCTCACTGGGTTTATAGTTATGTGTAACTGTCACTGTGCCTGTCCCTTTCCCTTCCCTGCACTGCTGGTTCTGACTCCTGATACAATTCCCCAATATCCATTCATCCCTCATTCTCACTGGGTTTATAGTTATGTGTAACTGTCTGTCTGTCCCTTTCCCTTCCCTGCACTGCTGGTTCTGACTCCTGATACAACTCCCCAATATCCATTCATCCCTCATTCTCACTGGGTTTATAGTTATGTGTAACTGTCACTGTGTCTGTCCCCTTCCCTTCCCTGCACTGCTGGTTCTGACTCCCGATACAACTCCCCAATATCCATTCATTCCTCATTCTCACTGGGTTTATAGTTATGTGTAACTGTCACTGTGTCTGTCCCTTTCCCTTCCCTGCACTGCTGGTTCTGACTCCTGATACAACTCCCCAATATCCATTCATCCCTCATTCTCACTGGGTTTCTAGTTATGTGTAACTGTCACTGTGTCTGTCCCTTTCCCTTCTCTGCACTGCTGGTTCTGACTCCTGATACAACTCCCCAATACCCATTCATTCCTCATTCTCACTGGGTTTATAGTTATGTGTAACTGTCACTGTGTCTGTCCCTTTCCCTTCTCTGCACTGCTGGTTCTGACTCCTGATACAACTCCCCAATACCCATTCATCCCTCATTCTCACTGGGTTTATAGTTATGTGTAACTGTCACTGTGCCTGTCCCTTTCCCTTCCCTGCACTGCTGGTTCTGACTCCTGATACAACTCCCCAATATCCATTCATTCCTCATTCTCACTGGGTTTATAGTTATGTGTAACTGTCACTGTGTCTGTCCCTTCCCTGCACTGCTGGTTCTGACTCCTGATACAACTCCCCAATATCCATTCATCCCTCATTCTCACTGGGTTTATAGTTATGTATAACTGTCACTGTGTCTGTCCCTTTCCCTTCCCTGCACTGCTGGTTCTGACTCCTGATACAACTCCCCAATATCCATTCATCCCTCATTCTCACTGGGTTTATAGTTATGTGTAACTGTCACTGTGTCTGTCCCTTTCCCTTCCCTGCACTGCTGGTTCTGACTCCTGATACAACTCCCCAATATCCATTCATTCCTCATTCTCACTGGGTTTATAGTTATGTGTAACTGTCTGTCTGTCCCTTTCCCTTCCCTGCACTGCTGGTTCTGACTCCTGATACAACTCCCCAATATCCATTCATCCCTCATTCTCACTGGGTTTATAGTTATGTGTAACTGTGTGTCCTTGGAGATTCCCATAAGATCTGAATATCTCTCCCTGGATATTTAGCTGTTGGTATATTCCTATCTCCCCTCCCCTATACTGAGTGTATTGGCACATCCCCTAACTATTTGGGAATCTGTCCCACACCCACCCCACCCTGTGCAGGTAGAACAGGTTCCCCCAGTGCTTTATAGAAAGGAGATTTCATATCCAGCTGCTTTCGCTCTCGGCACCATCACATCTGCTCCCATTGGGCCGGGAAGGGGCATGTTTGGTAAGTGGGGTAAATCCAAGCCTTGCCTATTACAGGGGATGGTACTTACCTGTGTATAGAACCTGTGTGACCCATCAGGCCCCCCAACTGCCCCTGCCTCCCCCTCCCATTCCTGCCCCTAAACACTATAGCCCCTCTATAGATATGCCCCCAAATCCCACTCACTATCACTCACCCATGTGATTTCACTCTCAGACTCACTCCCCTTTAATGTAACCCTTTCATACCTGTACCCCATCTAACTTTATTCAGAATCCCCCCTCCCCTCTCCCTTCCCCCCCTCCTGTTGTGCCCGTCTCAGTGCCGCTCTCTAACCCACTTACACTCTATTCATCTAAATCTGTTCCTCCCATCACTGTTAGTGCCCCTGTCTCTCCCAGACTGACTGTGCCATGGTGGCTTCTCTCTCTGTCAGTGCCCCCTGTGCCCCCCATGCCCCTCACACCCCACTGGGGCAATAGACATCTCCTCTCTTCTCACTGAGGCCTCAATCACATCCCTTTCTATTCTCCCTCCTGGTTCCCTTCTTGTGGGGCACATACAGTTCATTTATCCCTCTCTCTGCCCCTGGGGCAGTTATTTACCCCCCCAATCTCCCATCAGCCCATATCTCCCTATAGGACCCACTCTGTATCCCTATATACTTATATCCCAATGTTTGGATAGATACCAGTGACTGCCTCTGTGTGTGTGTGTAACCCTTTCTTGGCACACTCTGCAGGAATAGTGTTACACTCACCTCTCTGGGCTCTATTACTCGCTTAGTGCAGGAGATTTAGTTGCAATAGTGAAAGGTACTGGGAAGTGGGATTTAGCGCAGTGCCGCCCCCTAGTGGCAGTGAGGGGCACACCTCAGGGGGTTCCACTAGGAAATAATTACACACAGTTTTGCAATTAAGATAAACTTTATATAATACCTCCCAACATTTGGAAAATGAAAAGAGGGACAAAAAGATTTGGCGTGCCCACTTTTGTGGCCACACCCCAATACCACACCCCATTTAGAAAAAAAAATACTCCTTTTATATAGATGAAATGGTGGGATCAGACACAAAATGTACTATACCCTCATACTGTACTACCTAAGGCAAACAATATAACAGTTATAATTATGTACCAGTTTTGCCCCCATACACAGTGCCCCCAATGGCCCAATAGACAATACAGAGTGCCCCCACAGACAGTACCCCCATACACAGTGCCCCCATAGACAGTACCCCCCATACACAGTAACCCCCATACACAGTGCCCCCATACACACCATACACAGTACCCCCCTAGAAAGCACCCACAATTGACCCCATAGAGAGTAGCCCCCATAGTAAGTGCCCCCAATAGCCCCCATAGACAATGCCCCCATAGTAAGTGCCCCCAATAACCCCCATAGACAATGCCCCCATAGTAATTGCCCCCAATAGCACCCATAGACAATGCCCCCATAGTAATTGCCCCCAATAGCACCCATAGACAATGCCCCCAGAGTAAGTGCCCCCAATAGCCCCATAAACAATGCCCCCATAGTAAGTGCCCCCAATAGCCCCAATAGACAATGCCCCCATAGTAAGTGCCCCATAGACAGTCTCCCCCATACACAATGCCTCAATATTAAGTGCCCCCAATTGCCCCCATACACAGTAACCGCCGCTGCCGCCGCCCCCACCCTCCCATACACAGACACTCCGCCTTCTTATGCGGCTCTGCAACTTGTGGCCCTTTTATAAGGTTGTGCCCCATGACATCACACGTACCCAGGGGCGCAACCTTATAAAAGGGCCTGTCGCCGCTACACAAGTTGCAGAGCAGCATAAGAAGGCGGAGCGTGCGGTTATAGCCAGCGCATCCCCCTGTGCTTGATTGTTCAATGAATGTCCTGCATTTCCGTAATCTATTACGTAATCTATTACAGAAATGCGGGACATTCACTGAACTATCCGGGACAGCGGGATGCACTTTAAAAACGGGGACTGTCCCACGGAAAGCAGGGGGGGTATGCTTTATTTAACAGCTGAAATAACACAATAACTGTAAGATGTAATATAATATAATTCTGCTATGGGAACCTGACTCAGTCTCTCTGGGGACACAGTCCCACCCTCCCCTCCTGGGGAAATACCCTTGTTCAGTCCTGGCAAAGTCCCTCCCCCAGAGCTCTTTCCCCAGGTAGCGCTACCTGCCCCAAAGTACCCCTCCCTTTGGAATAGGCAGTTCCCAAGTAGCCCCGAGAAACACCGACCCTCACACAGGGGCCCCACACCGACCCTCACACGGGGGCACACACCGGCCCTCACACGGGGGCCACACACCGGCCCTCACACGGGGGCCACACACCGGCCCTCACACGGGGGCCACACACCGGCCCTCACACGGGGGCCACACACCGGCCATCACACGGGGGCCACACACCGGCCACACACCGGCCCTCACACGGGGGCCACACACCGGCCCTCACACGGGGGCCACACACCGGCCCTCACACGGGGGCCACACACCGGCCCTCACACGGGGGCCACACACCGGCCCTCACACGGGGGCCACACACCGGCCCTCACACGGGGGCCACACACCGACCCTCACACGGGGGCCACACACCGGCCATCACACGGGGGCCACACACCGGCCCTCACACGGGGGCCACACACCGACCCTCACACGGGGGCCACACACCGGCCATCACACGGGGGCCACACACCGGCCCTCACACGGGGGCCACACACCGACCATCACACGGGGGCCACACACCGGCCATCACACGGGGGCCACACACCGGCCATCACACGGGGGCCACACACCGGAGATAACAGCACCAGCAGCTTAGCAGCCCTCCCTCCTTAGGGTCTAACCCCAATCCCAGGCAGAGTACAGTTACTGGGAAATCCCTCACAGTTCTGCTGTCTCTCTCTCAAGTGCTGGCAACAGGGGCCCCTTTATAAACTGCTGCCCCCCCCCCTGTATTTTGGCTCCAGACTCAGGCACGCCTCCTCTCCCAACAGTGCACTGGGGCAGCCAGCCAATCGGGTTTCTCCCCAGTCTGTAGCCGGGCGGGATGATGTCACAGACTGAGTAACAGGGGAAAGAGTTCTCTGATCCCCTACATGTGGGTTCCGGTTACCGGAATGTTCTGTATATCAGTTATGGGCCCATCTGGGAGGCTGGTACTGAAGTGGGTTCATGACCAATGAGAACTTCCCATGTCAGATCTTTATTTGAAGTGAATTGAGACCATTACTGTTAATTCCAATACATGTTACTGGGTCCCAGAGTCAGGCCAAGTAGTGGTTGTGCCCAAGGTGATGTTACCTGGCCCCCCCATTCACTACTTACCCCCCCACCCTACTGCTCCTGCTCCCTGGCCCCCCATTCATTACGTACCCCCCATCCCACTGCTCCTGCTCCCTGACCCCCCATTCACTACTTACCCCCCACCCCACTGCTCCTGCTCCCTGGCCCCCCATTCACTACTTACCCCCCACCCCACTGCTCCTGCTCCCTGACCCCCATTAACTACTTACCCCCCACCCCACTGCTCCTGCTCCCTGACCCCCATTAACTACTTACCCCCCACCCCACTGCTCCTGCTCCCTGGCCCCCCATTCACTACTTAACCCCCACCCCACTGCTCCTGCTCCCTGGGCCCCCATTCACTGCTTACCCCCACCCCACTGCTCCCTGGCCCCCCCATTCACTACTTACCCCCCACCCCACTGCTCCTGCTCCCTGGCCCCCCCATTCACTACTTACCCCCCATCCCACTGCTCCTGCTCCCTGGCCCCCCATTCACTACTTACCCCCCACCCCACTGCTCCTGCTCCCTGGCCCCCCATTCACTACTTACCCCCCACCCCACTGCTCCTGCTCCCTGGCCCCCCATTCACTACTTACCCCCCACCCCACTGCTCCTGCTCCCTGGCCCCACCATTCACTACTTACCCCCCACCCCACTGCTCCTGCTCCCTGGCCCCCCATTCACTACTTACCCCCCACCCCACTGATCCTGCTCCCTGGCCCCACCATTCACTACTTACCCCCCACCCCACTACTCCTGCTCCCTCACCCCACATTCACTACTTACCCCCCACCCCAATGCTCCTGCTCCCTGGGCCCCCCATTCACTGCTTACCCCCACCCCACTGCTCCTGCTCCCTGGCCCCCCATTCACTACTTACCCCCCACCCCACTGCTCCTGCTACCTGGCCCCCCATTCACTACTTACTCATGAGAGTCCCCAAGAATTCTACCCCTTCCCCTAGCACCCTAATTCTAGCCCTGCTGGGTCCTGTTGTTTATGGTTAGTTGGCACTGCCCAAAGCACTGAGGTGGGTGGGGTTAAATCTTCCACTAAAATTCCACTGCCCCAATGAACTGACTGTTATTTAGCAAATTAATCATAGGAACTATTTATATGAACTGCTTATTCATCAGCTATTTGTATTGGGATCTATTTACTGACTGATATGAGCGGCTCCTACATGAACTTTCCAGCAGGGGAATGACTGGTTATTATAGAGTCACATCAGCTGTTTGTATTGGGATCTATTTACTGAATGATATGAGCGGCTCCTACATGAACTTTCCAGCAGGGGAATGACTGGTTATTATAGAGTCACATCGGCTGTTTGTATTGGGATCTATTTACTGACTGATATGAGCGGCTCCTACATGAACTTTCCAGCAGGGGAATGACTGGTTATTATAGAGTCACATCAGCTGTTTGTATTGGGATCTATTTACTGACTGATATGAGCGGCTCCTACATGAACTTTCCAGCAGGGGAATGACTGGTTATTATAGAGTCACATCAGCTGTTTGTATTGGGATCTATTTACTGACTGATATGAGCGGCTCCTACATGAACTTTCCAGCAGGGGAATGACTGGTTATTATAGAGTCACATCAGCTGTTTGTATTGGGATCTATTTACTGAATGATATGAGCGGCTCCTACATGAACTTTCCAGCAGGGGAATGACTGGTTATTATAGAGTCACATCAGCTGTTTGTATTGGGATCTATTTACTGAATGATATGGGCGGCTCCTACATGAACTTTCCAGCAGGGGAATGACTGGTTATTATAGAGTCACATCAGCTGTTTGTATTGGGATCTATTTACTGAATGATATGAGCGGCTCCTACATGAACTTTCCAGCAGGGGAATGACTGGTTATTATAGAGTCACATCGGCTGTTTGTATTGGGATCTATTTACTGAATGATATGAGCGGCTCCTACATGAACTTTCCAGCAGGGGAATGACTGGTTATTATAGAGTCACATCGGCTGTTTGTATTGGGATCTATTTACTGACTGATATGAGCGGCTCCTACATGAACTTTCCAGCAGGGGAATGACTGGTTATTATAGAGTCACATCAGCTGTTTGTATTGGGATCTATTTACTGAATGATATGAGTGGATCCTACATGAAGAAGGGAATGATTAGATAATGGGCCCCACACCAAAATGATTGGGCTCCTAAACCTTGGGGAAAAAACATTTTCCATGAACATATATTCCAGCTGCTTATCAGTCCCTTGGGACCCCCTACAGTTCCTGGGCCCAATAGCAGTTGCAGGTTCTGTTGCCTCTGTATCTCCCCCTCCTGTTTTTCAGTTTAATGAGTGGTGGGTTTTTATCACAGTAGCACAACCATATCCATCAAGTCCAACCTTCTGTTCAAGCAAAACCTTCTAGTTGGTATTGTATGTAACAAATACAAAGGGCGCGGCTAAAAGTTTTGTTTATGGCAGTTGCATTCATAGTGGCCCCAAGAAAGGACTTTTGTGGGGTCCCAGCATTTCTGATGATTGGCCTGAGCTCAGCAGCAGTAGCCAATCACTGCATTTATCAGTAGATATAAAATTAATCTGCTCATTCAGTCTCTCAGACAGGCCAGTTGGGGTGCTCTGGAATTCCTGGGGGGCTCTTCCCTCTTTCTGTAGCCCAGAGCAGTAACTCGGTACCATTTCCAGGTTCTGCTCCTGTTTTTATTTCTTCCTGGCAATGAGTTAGATAGGTGATTAGATTCCCAGTACCCCCTGCATAATGGGCTCAAACTAAGTAACCAGTAACAACAAAGGGCAAAGGGAGGGGATATATACTGGGCATATAATATCCTACCTCACAAGGCCTAAACATGGAGAAGGGATACTGTCCCTTTAATGATTAGTACAAGCCCCATTCATTGCACTCATGTTGCACAAGGGGGGTACTGTCCCTTTAATAAGTTTGGGAATATCACTAAACCAATGTAGGGGCCCATTGGGTCATCTTCCCCTATGGCTTTCCCCCAACCCTGGCCCTTACCCCATCCCTGTTCTGTTAGGGACACGTTCCCCAAACCCACCCTGTACCCCTCTGAAGTACAGGACCCTTACCCCTATACCCAAACCCACCCTGTACCCCTCTGAAGTACAGGACCCTTACCCCTATACCCAAACCCACCCTGTACCCCTCTGAAGTAAAGGACCCTTACCCCTATACCCAAACCCACCCTGTACCCCTCTGAAGTACAGGACCCTTACCCCTATACCCAAACCCACCCTGTACCCCTCTGAAGTAAAGGACCCTTACCCCTATACCCAAACCCACCCTGTACCCCTCTGAAGTACAGGACCCTTACCCCTATACCCAAACCCACCCTGTACCCCTATAAAGTACAGGACCCTTACCCCTATACCCAAACCCACCCTGTACCCCTCTGAAGTACAGGACCCTTACCCCTATACCCAAACCCACCCTGTACCCCTCTGAAGTACAGGACCCTTACCCCTATACCCAAACCCACCCTGTACCCCTCTGAAGTACAGGACCCTTACCCCTATACCCAAACCCACCCTGTACCCCTCTGAAGTACAGGACCCTTACCCCTATACCCAAACCCACCCTGTACCCCTCTGAAGTACAGGACCCTTACCCCTATACCCAAACCCACCCTGTACCCCTCTGAAGTACAGGACCCTTACCCCTATACCCAAACCCACCCTGTACCCCTCTGAAGTACAGGACCCTTACCCCTATACCCAAACCCACCCTGTACCCCTCTGAAGTACAGGACCCTTACCCCTATACCCAAACCCACCCTGTACCCCTCTGAAGTACAGGACCCTTATCCCTATACCCAAACCCACCCTGTACCCCTATAAAGTACAGGACCCTTACCCCTATACCCAAAGCCTCTATTCAAATTTCCTGTGCCCTCTGGAATTCCCGCTCCGTCTGCAACAAACTCACCTCCATCCATGACCTTTTCATCGCTAAATCGCTTAACTTGTTTGCAATAACTGAGACCTGGCTTTCCCCTACTGACACTGCCTCCCCCACTGCCCTATGGGGGGGCTACACCTTACTCACACTCCCAGGCCTGGGAACAGGGCAGGGGGTGGGGTAGGACTCCTTCTCTCCCCCCGCTGCCCTGCCCTATGGGGGGCTACACCTTACTCACACTCCCAGGCCTGGAAACAGGGCAGGGGGTGGGGTAGGGCTCCTTCTCTCCCCCCGCTATTCATTTAAAGTCCTTCCACCTCCTCCTTCTCTTTCATTTTCCCCATTTGAGGGTCACTCTATTAAGCTCTTCTCCCCTGTTTTGCTTCGCATTGCACCCATATACCGACCTCCTGGCCCGACCTCACAATTCTTTGACAACGTTTCTGCCTGGCTTCCTTACTTCCTTTCCTCTGACTCCCCATCCATTGTACTAGGTGACTGTAACATACCTGTTAACAACCCTAATGCCCCTGCTACCTCTAATCTCCTTTCACTAACATCCCCCTTTGGGGTATCTCTGTGCTCTGACTCCCCCTCTCACTCTAATGGAAACTCCCTGGATCTTATATTTACAAAATGTTGTTCTACCTCCAACTTCACTAACTCCCCTTTCCCCCTCTCTGATCCCAATCTGCTCACATTTCACCTCTCGCTAACTCCCCCCACACCCCCTGCTGCCCCCCAAACATATACATACCGAGACCTGCAATCCCTAAACACGTCACATCTCTCTTCTACCTTTGACTCTCTTCATTCTAACATCCAAACGGTCTCTTGTCCTAATCAGGCCCCTCTGTCTCCTACAGCCACTCACCCCTGCCCTCAATGTGCTTGCTCCTGCCAAGACTAAACACATGTGGCCCAAACTACTCCAACCCTGGCACCCTGCTCATACCCACCCTGGCACCCTGCTCATACCCACCCTGGCACACTGCTCCTACCCACCCTGGCACCCTGCTCATACCCACCCTGGCACCCTGCTCATACCCACCATGGCACCCTGCTCATACCCACCCTGGCACACTGCTCATACCCACCCTGGCACCCTGCTCATACCCACCCTGGCACCCTGCTCATACCCACCCTGGCACCCTGCTCCTACCCACCCTGGCACCCTGCTCATACCCACCCTGGCACCCTGCTCCTACCCACCCTGGCACCCTGCTCCTACTCACCCTGGCACCCTGCTCATACCCATCCTGGCACCCTGCTCCTACCCACCCTGGCACCCTGCTCATACCCACCCTGGCACCCTGCTCCTACCCACCCTGGCACCCTGCTCCTACTCACCCTGGCACCCTGCTCATACCCACCCTGGCACCCTGCTCATACCCACCCTGGCACTCTGCTCAAACCCACCCTGGCACCCTGCTCATACCCACCCTGGCACCCTGCTCATACCCACCCTGGCACCCTGCTCATACCCACCCTGGCACACTGCTCATACCCACGCTGGCACACTGCTCATACCCACGCTGGCACCCTGCTCCTACCCACCCTGGCACCCTGCTCATACCCACCCTGGCACACTACTCATACCCACCCAGGCACACTACTCATACCCACCCTGGCACACTACTCATACCAAATCCCTCCAAAAACAGTCACGTACACTTGAGCGCCGCTGGCGCAAATCAAGGTCAGAGTCAGACTTCTGCAGCTACAAATCTGCTCTGCTCTCCTACAACACCACCCTCTGCCAAGCTAAACAAACCTACTTCACTGCACTTATTAACCCCCTCTCTAACCAACCTGCCCAACTCTTCTCTACCTTTAACTCTCTGCTGTCCCCTCCTCCCCCCCTCCGTGTGCTTCAGTCACTGCTCAAGCTATTGCTGAGCACTTTAAAAATAAAATTGACACCATCCGAAGTGACATTGCACAACTAAATCCCCATAACCATTCCCCTCCCTCCCTACATGCCCCCCAGTCTATTCTTGGCTCCTTCTCCCCAGTGACTGAAATCTCAAAACTGTCGGCTCCCTCCCACCTTACTACCTGCCCGCTTGATCCCATTCCTACCAAACTTCTACGCAATGCCAACCCCTGTCTTATCAAAGCCTTAACTCATCTATTCAATCTCTCGCTCTCTACTGGAATCTTTCCCTCCCAACTGAAACAGCACTTGTAACCCCTATTCTGAAAAAAACCCTCCCTAGATCCTTCCAATCCTACTAACCTCCGATCTATCTCTCTGCTCCCATTCATCTCCAAACTGCTTGAGCGCCTAGTATACAACCGACTGACGCTATTCCTCTCTGACAATAACCTCCTGGATCCCCTACAATCTGGTTTTAGACAACAACATTCCACCGAAACTGCTCTAACCCGACTAACAAATGGCCTCCTTTCGGCTAAAGCCAAAAAACACTACTCGCTACTAATACTTCTCGATCTCTCTGCTGCTTTTGACACTGTGGATCCCCCTCTTCTCCTCCAGACTCTCCGCTCTCTTGGCTTTCGTGACACTGCCTTATCCTGGTTTTCATCTTATCTCTCAGATCGATCCTTCAGTGTCTCTTACAATGGGGAATCCCCTTCTCCCTTGCCTCTTTCTGTCGTTGTTCCTCAAGGCTCTGCCCTGGGCCCCTTACTATTTTCTCTCTATACCTCCTCACTTGGCAAACTAATCAGTTCTTTTGGCTGTCAGTACCACCTCTATGCTGACGATACTCAGATCTATCTTTCCTCTCCTGATCTCAACCCAGAGCTTCTAACTGGCGTCTCTTCCTGCCTGTCCGCTATCTCCACCTGGATGTCCCAACGTTACCTCAAATTAAACCTCTCTAAAACTGAACTGGTTCTCTTTCCCCCATCCAACGCCCACATTGTTCCCGAGGTATCTATAATGGTTAACAATTCTACCATCACCCCATCTTCCCAGGCCCGGTGCCTTGGGGTTATCCTTGACTCTGCCCTCTGCCCTTGTCCTTCACCCCTCATATCCAATCACTTATGAAATCATGTCACTTTCACCTAAGAAATATCTCCAAAATCCGATCATTTATCACCCAAGATGCTGCCAAAATTCTTATTCACTCTCTTATAATATCTCGCCTGGACTACTGTAACTCCCTATTAATTGGCCTTCCCCTCCAAAGACTGTCCCCTCTCCAGTCCATAATGAATCCTGCTGCCAGGCTCATACACCTCTCCAACCGCTCCTCCTCTGCCGTGCCACTCTGCCAATCCCCCTGCCGTGCCACTCTGCCAGTCCCTCTGCCGTGCCACTCTGCCAATCCCTGCACTGGCTTCCCCTACCATCCAGGATAAAATTCAAGCTATTGACCCTCACATTTAAAGCAGTTCATAACTCTGCCCCACCCTACATCTCTGAACTCATCTCTAGGTACCATCCAACCCGCTTGTTACGCTCCTCTACTGACCTGCTCCTCAACTCCTCTCTCATTCCCTCCTCACACGCTTGCATTCAAGACTTTGCAAGGGCCCCCCCTTCTCTGGAATTCGCTCCCACAAACTGTCAGACTTTCTCCCAATCTCTCTGCCTTCAAGAAATCTCTAAAAACACATTTATTTAGAGAGGCTTACCCTAATCTAGCTTAGCAATACCCTGTGCCCCACCTCTCACAACTCTGGTCATGCCCATTCCCACACCTTGTGTCTCAACCCTTTCTCCTTGTAGATTGTAAGCTCTTTTGGGCAGGGCCCTCTTCACCTCTTGTATCGGTTACTGATTGCTTTATATGTTACTCCTTGTAGAGTGTAAGCTCTTTGGGGCAGGGCTCTCTTCCCCTCCTGTATCGGTTACTGATTGCTTTATATGTTACTCCTTGTAGAGTGTAAGCTCTTTTGGGCAGGGCTCCCTTCCCCTCCAGTATCGGTTACTGATTGCTTTATATGTTACTCCTTGTAGAGTGTAAGCTCTTTTGGGAAGGGCTCCCTTCCCCTCCTGTATCGGTTACTGATTGCTTTATATGTTACTCCTTGTAGAGTGTAAGCTCTTTTGGGCAGGGCTCCCTTCCCCTCTTGTATCGGTTACTGATTGCTTTATATGTTACTCTGTATGTCCAATGTATGTAACACTTATTGTACAGCGCTGCAGAATATGTTGGCGCTTTATAAATAAATGTTAATGTAATGTAATGTATGGCTTGGAAACCCTCCCCCTTTTTTTAAATCTAAAACCTGGAACCCTGGCAGTTCCAGATTTGCCAGAAGGGGTCAGTATCTCCTCATTCTTTATAAACAACATGTTCTCTCTCTTTGGCCTTACAGTTCAGGGGAGTGGATGTTGCTGGGAGTCTGAGACTTATGCCTCAGTAAGGAAAGGCCCCAGGGGTAGTCGGCCCTTGGTGAAGTCAGGGAGCAGGACCCCATAAATGAAGCATTAGATAGTGGCAGGTGTAGCCCCCGTACCAGTACCACTCTAGGGGTGTAAGGCAGTTAGGGCTGGGCCCCCGTACCAGTACCACTCTAGGGGTGTAAGGCAGTTAGGGTTGGGCCCCCGTACCAGTACCACTCTAGGGGTGTAAGGCAGTTAGCGTTGGGCCCCCGTACCAGTACCACTCTAGGGGTGTAAGGCAGTTAGGGTTGGGCTCCCATACCAGTACCACTCTAGGGGTGTAAGGCAGTTATGGTTGGGCCCCATACCAGTACCACTCTAGGGGTGTAAGGCAGTTACGGTTGGGATAGAAAGAGCAGTTCTGAGCCCCAACATAGGAGGGCAGATTGGGGGTATCTCTCCCAGGCCATATTGCCTGTAGTGTAGGGATCCCAGTGGGCAGGGAATAAGGATAGAGAGTTCCCTAAGGGGATCCAGGCCACTATGGGGTGTCACAGAGTGAGATTCCTGCCAAGTCTGCTCTTGGGGGGTGCAAGTCTGTATTGCCCCCTACATGTGATGTTGCCTCTGAGATATGTGCTGAGAGTTACCCTGTGGGGATTAAATAAACTCCTTTTATTTTATTGTTCTCAAGAACCTCTGGCACCCTCTGTCTTTATTTTTCTGTATAGCAGCAAGAGAGGTGTAGTTGCACAACCCCCTCACCTTCCTCTTCCACTTCCAGCAATTTACCCATTTTATTTTTTTAGGAGACCATTAAAAATGGAGTAATATTCAGAAAACTAAAATCAGGGAAAGTAAAATTGAAGTTTCCCTGTAAATCTTATTCTGCTTCTTCATAAATAAATTGTGCAACGGGGCACCTACCTAAATCTGTGGGGTTGTTTCTATTCCATCAGCAAATATGGTGTCAATTCTCATGTGTTTGTAACTCCCCCTGTAGGTGCCAAGTGGAACTGCTGAATGAGGAGCCTGGGGAGGAGGGAGAAAAGCAGAGAAATGTTCTGTACTGACCCGTCCCAGAGTCACAGAGGGAATGGGCCACAGAGGAGTAAAGGCCCCCCAACCCCCCACTTTGTAATATTGGGGTGTTTTAGGGCTCTCCCATCCACACAGGCACTATACAGGAGAGACTAGAGACAGAAACCCATTCATTAGAGATTTCAAACCAGAACCGACCCAAACACAGAGACTGAGGAGCTGCAGGGAAGATGGACAGAGAAGCCCAGAGGGAGAAGGAGGGAAGGAGAGAAGATCCACAAGATCAGATCCAGCAGCTGTGGGAAACGGTCCAACTGGGTCTGAGGATCCCTGACATGGAGGAGCTGTGCAACTTGGCTGGTACATTGGGTTCCTTACTGGCACAGGGATCAGATGGAGCTGCACTGTGTGGGGCTGAGGGGGCAGATAATGAGGGCAGAGAGGCAGATGGGATAATGGCCCCTGGATTGGCTGATACTGTGCTGGGTATAAGGAGACTGATCTATGGGCAGGAGGCTACAGACCTGGTACTGGATATAAACACGGCTCATAATCGTGTATCTGTATCAGGGGACAGGAAATCTGCTTCCTACTCACTAACAAAACTACATTACCCACAATCCCCAGAGAGATTTCAGCTTTATGCTCAGGTTTTAAGCAGCAGGAGTTTCCCCTCAAGACGACATTACTGGGAAGTGGAGGGCAGTGAATCAGGGCACTGGGGGGTAGGGGCGGCCTATCCCAGTATAGAGAGGGGAGGGGGTCAGTCCTGGATTGGGGAGAATAACAAGTCCTGGGGTTTGTACAGATCGGAGGATAATAACAGATATACAGTGATACATGACAGTAAATGGACACAGTTACCCCACGTCCCTTCCTGCAGGAGAATCGGGATCTGGTTGGACTATGAGGCCGGACGCCTGTCCTTTTGTGAGCTGAGTGAGCCAATCAGGCGCTTACACACCTTCACTGCCTCCTTCACTGAGCCCCTTCATGCTGCATTCTGGGTATATGGGAATGGTGCCTGGGTGAGAATCATTAGAGAGAGGGAAAAGGGAGCTGAACTACTGACACTAGAGAGAGAGACAGACAGACAGATAAGAGACAGTGAGGATCTGACCCCAGAAAGAGAGAAGTTGGACCCAGAGACCCGGATGCAGGAGGAGGGTGCTGTGTCTCATATAATCCACAAGGGGGAGACAGAGAGGGAAGAGTTGGCCGGGCAGATCCCTGACATGGAGGAGCTGTGCAACTTGGCTGGTACATTGGGTTCCTTACTGGCACAGGGATCAGATGGAGCTGCACTGTGTGGGGCTGAGGGGGCAGATAATGAGGGCAGAGAGGCAGATGGGATAATGGCCCCTGGATTGGCTGATACTGTGCTGGGTATAAGGAGACTGATCTATGGGCAGGAGGCTACAGACCTGGTACTGGATATAAACACGGCTCATAATCGTGTATCTGTATCAGGGGACAGGAAATCTGCTTCCTACTCACTAACAAAACTACATTACCCACAATCCCCAGAGAGATTTCAGCTTTATACTCAGGTTTTAAGCAGCAGGAGTTTCCCCTCAAGACGACATTACTGGGAAGTGGAGGGCAGTGAATCAGGGCACTGGGGAGTAGGGGCGGCCTATCCCAGTATAGAGAGGGGAGGGGGTCAGTCCTGGATTGGGGAGAATAACAAGTCCTGGGGTTTGTACAGATCGGAGGATAATAACAGATATACAGTGATACATGACAGTAAATGGACACAGTTACCCCACGTCCCTTCCTGCAGGAGAATCGGGATCTGGTTGGACTATGAGGCCGGACGCCTGTCCTTTTATGAGCTGAGTGAGCCAATCAGGCGCTTACACACCTTCACTGCCTCCTTCACTGAGCCCCTTCATGCTGCATTCTGGGTATATGGGAATGGTGCCTGGGTGAGAATCATTAGAGAGAGAGAAAAGGGAGCTGAAGTACTGACACTAGAGAGAGAGACAGACAGACAGATAAGAGACAGTGAGGATCTGACCCCAGGCAGAGAGAAGTTGGACCCAGAGACCCAGATACAGGAGGAGGCTGCTGTGTCTCATATAATCCACAAGGGGGAGACAGAGAGGGAAGAGTTGGCCGGGCAGATCCCTGACATGGAGGAGCTGTGCAACTTGGCTGGTACATTGGGTTCCTTACTGGCACAGGGATCAGATGGAGCTGCACTGTGTGGGGCTGAGGGGGCAGATAATGAGGGCAGAGAGGCAGATGGGATAATGGCCCCTGGATTGGCTGATACTGTGCTGGGTATAAGGAGACTGATCTATGGGCAGGAGGCTACAGACCTGGTACTGGATATAAACACGGCTCATAATCGTGTATCTGTATCAGGGGACAGGAAATCTGCTTCCTACTCACTAACAAAACTACATTACCCACAATCCCCAGAGAGATTTCAGCTTTATGCTCAGGTTTTAAGCAGCAGGAGTTTCCCCTCAAGACGACATTACTGGGAAGTGGAGGGCAGTGAATCAGGGAACTGGGGGGTAGGGGCGGCCTATCCCAGTATAGAGAGGGGAGGGGGTCAGTCCTGGATTGGGGAGAATAACAAGTCCTGGGGTTTGTACAGATCGGAGGATAATAACAGATATACAGTGATACATGACAGTAAATGGACACAGTTACCCCACGTCCCTTCCTGCAGGAGAATCGGGATCTGGTTGGACTATGAGGCCGGACGCCTGTCCTTTTATGAGCTGAGTGAGCCAATCAGGCGCTTACACACCTTCACTGCCTCCTTCACTGAGCCCCTTCATGCTGCATTCTGGGTATATGGGAATGGTGCCTGGGTGAGAATCATTAGAGAGAGAGAAAAGGGAGCTGAAGTACTGACACTAGAGAGAGCGACAGACAGACAGATAAGAGACAGTGAGGATCTGACCCCAGGCAGAGAGAAGTTGGACCCAGAGACCCGGATGCAGGAGGAGGCTGCTGTGTCTCATATAATCCACAAGGGGGAGACAGAGAGGGAAGAGTTGGCCGGGCAGATCCCTGACATGGAGGAGCTGTGCAACTTGGCTGGTACATTGGGTTCCTTACTGGCACAGGGATCAGATGGAGCTGCACTGTGTGGGGCTGAGGGGGCAGATAATGAGGGCAGAGAGGCAGATGGGATAATGGCCCCTGGATTGGCTGATACTGTGCTGGGTATAAGGAGACTGATCTATGGGCAGGAGGCTACAGACCTGGTACTGGATATAAACACGGCTGGGAATCATGTATCTGTATCAGGGGACAGGAAATCTGCTTCCTACTCACTAACAGAACTACATTACCCACAATCCCCAGAGAGATTTCAGCTTTATGCTCAGACTTTAAGCAGCAGGAGTTTCCCCTCAGGGCGAAATTACTGGGAAGTGGAGGGCAGTGAATCAGGGAACTGGGGGGTAGGGGTGGCCTATCCCAGTATAGAGAGGGGAGGGGGTCAGTCCTGGATTGGGGAGAATAACAAGTCCTGGGGTTTGTACAGATCGGAGGATAATAACAGATATACAGTGATACATGACAGTAAATGGACACAGTTACCCCACGTCCCTTCCTGCAGGAGAATTGGGATCTGGTTGGACTATGAGGCCGGACGCCTGTCCTTTTATGAGCTGAGTGAGCCAATCAGGTGCTTACACACCTTCACTGCCTCCTTCACTGAGCCCCTTCATGCTGCATTCTGGGTATATGGGAATGGTGCCTGGGTGAGAATCATTAGAGAGAGAGAAAAGGGAGCTGAAGTACTGACACTAGAGAGAGAGACAGACAGACAGTTAAGAGACAGTGAGGATCTGACCCCAGGCAGAGAGAAGTTGGACCCAGAGACCCAGATGCAGGAGGAGGCTGCTGTGTCTCATATAATCCACAAGGGGGAGACAGAGAGGGAAGAGTTGGCCAGGCAGTTCCCTGACATGGAGGAGCTGTGCAACTTGGCTGGTACATTGGGTTCCTTACTGGCACAGGGATCAGATGGAGCTGCACTGTGTGGGGCTGAGGGGGCAGATAATGAGGGCAGAGAGGCAGATGGGATAATGGCCCCTGGATTGGCTGATACTGTGCTGGGTATAAGGAGACTGATCTATGGGCAGGAGGCTACAGACCTGGTACTGGATATAAACACGGCTCATAATCGTGTATCTGTATCAGGGGACAGGAAATCTGCTTCCTACTCACTAACAAAACTACATTACCCACAATCCCCAGAGAGATTTCAGCTTTATACTCAGGTTTTAAGCAGCAGGAGTTTCCCCTCAAGACGACATTACTGGGAAGTGGAGGTCAGTGAATCAGGGCACTGGTGGGTAGGGGCAGCCTATCCCAGTATAGAGAGGGGAGGGGGGGAGTCCTGGATTGGGGAGAATAACAAGTCCTGGGGTTTGTACAGAAGGAATAATAACAGATATACAGTGAGACATGACTGTAAATGGACACAGTTACCCCACGTCCCTTCCTGCAGGAGAATCGGGATCTGGTTGGACTATGAGGCCGGACGCCTGTCCTTTTATGAGCTGAGTGAGCCAATCAGGCGCTTACACACCTTCACTGCCTCCTTCACTGAGCCCCTTCATGCTGCATTCTGGGTATATGGGAATGGTGCCTGGGTGAGAATCATTAGAGAGAGAGAAAAGGGAGCTGAAGTTCTGACACTAGAGAGCGAGACAGACAGACAGATAAGAGACAGTGAGGATCTGACCCCAGGCAGAGAGAAGTTGGACCCAGAGACCCGGATACAGGAGGAGGCTGCTGTGTCTCATATAATCCACAAGGGGGAGACAGAGAGGGAAGAGTTGGCCGGGCAGATCCCTGACATGGAGGAGCTGTGCAACTTGGCTGGTACATTGGGTTCCTTACTGGCACAGGGATCAGATGGAGCTGCACTGTGTGGGGCTGAGGGGGCAGATAATGAGGGCAGAGAGGCAGATGGGATAATGGCCCCTGGATTGGCTGATACTGTGCTGGGTATAAGGAGACTGATCTATGGGCAGGAGGCTACAGACCTGGTACTGGATATAAACACGGCTCATAATCGTGTATCTGTATCAGGGGACAGGAAATCTGCTTCCTACTCACTAACAGAACTACATTACCCACAATCCCCAGAGAGATTTCAGCTTTATGCTCAGACTTTAAGCAGCAGGAGTTTCCCCTCAGGGCGACATTACTGGGAAGTGGAGGGCAGTGAATCAGGGGGCTGGAGGGTAGGGGCAGCCTATCCCAGTATAGAGAGGGGAGGGGAGCAGTCTAGTATTGGGGATAATTACAAGTCCTGGTGTTTGTACAGAGGAAATTATAACATATATTCAGTGGAACATGACAGTAAATGGACACAGTTACCCCACATCCCTTCCTGCGGGAGAATCAGGATCTCATTGGACTATGAGGCCGGACGCCTGTCCTTTTATGAGCTGAGTGAGCCAATCAGGCGCTTACACACCTTCACTGCCTCCTTCACTGAGCCCCTTCATGCTGCATTCTGGGTATTGTGGGAAGGTGCCTGGGTGAGAATCAGAAGCAAGTAACGTATCTGGGGGGAAATGAGAAATTTCATATTTTTGTTATTTGGGTGAATGAGCCCCTATAAGTGGAAATTAATAATAAAAGAACAAACATGACACAGTGGGGGCCATTTATAAACGTAGCACAGTGCGTATTTATTCACATATGGTTGGTGTTTATATGTTTCCCCCAAACCCCTAGATATTGTGTTACTGGGCCCTCCTTCTGTGAGTGGCACTGAGGGGCATTTACTAAACAATTTTCATATAATTTTGTATTTTTTCTAACATTTTTTTCACTTATGGAACATTTTGGAATGTATGTGAAAAGGTTGTTAAAATTCCGCGAGTTTTTTGTGGCTTTTGTTAAAAAAATCGTACTTTGCACAAATAATAGGAACATTTGGGAATTGGTTAACCCTTTGGTTGCACTTCCCTCGGGAATATCTTTTCGGCGGATCCGGCGAGTCCCATTGAGGCCTATGGAGGCATCAAAGCCTGAAAGGTTTTTGTGGCTTAACGAACGTTTCGGCACGAGAATATTGTGACTTTCGGAACCAATTGCGATATTTTCGTACAAACATTAAAAAGATTTCCATGACATTTTAGAACATCAGGAATTATCGTGGTTGCTCTGAATTTTTACCATAGTAAATGGGCCCCTAACTGTCAGTAAGTTACAGCTTTTCCTCTTCTTAGCACCTTTCAGTTGGTCTTGCTTTTTATTTGTTATAGATTTTGAATTATTTGTTATTCTCACTTTATATTATGTTGGTTTGTCCCCCCTTGTTCTTCCACTTTAGCTGATTCTTCCGATTCTTCTTATTCTTAGTGCCCCCCATTTTCTAAACACCCAAACTCCCCACACTTCTTCACCCTATAGCGGAGCAGGGTGCCTGTGTGTATCTAAGGGATCCCGCCCCCTATCTTTTTGTGGTGCCACTCTGAACCCCCCAATTTTCCCATTGACTTTGACAGGGAAGCTTTTCAAACTGCTGCCGCACTTACAGCTTTGAGGCTGCACCCCCCAAACTTGAATAACATCATCATGGGCTCAGCCTGAACCTGCTGCCAGTCTCACAGTAATAACACCAGGGGCCCCAAACTCTCCACAGTTGGTCACTAGGGGGCAGCAGGTTTAGGTTTGAAAATGTGGGCGAAGCCACCAACAGCCAATCAGATGTCACTCATTGACTTTACATATTTCAAAAGTCACTCAAACTTCCCTTTCTAGTTCCTTATCTTGTTTTTCAGACCCTCACTATTCTATCCAGCTTCAGTCTTTCATTAAAAATGATGGTGTGGTTGCTAGGATATTGGACCTCAGCAACCAAATAGCTGCTGAAATTCCAAACTGGAGAGTTGGGGAACAGAAAGCAGAAAACTTCAAAAACACGGACAAAAAAAAAAATAAGCCCAAATGGCCCAAATGCAAATTGTTTCAGAATATCACTGTCTGCATTAAACCAACTGTTCATTAAAGGTGAACTTACCCTTTAATTGCATGTGAAAGGTATAAATATAATGGGGGTCACAGGGCTCTTAAGAATTAACCTCATGAATATCTGACATTATTGGTCTCACTAATCCCCTCACCACTGAGGGTTCCCACATGTTGGGGTGCAGAAGTTAGACAGCCAATGAGACACAGAGAATCCCCAGGAGAAGACTCCATGGTACCTACTCTGCTTGTAGTTGCACCCAGATACCCTTGTTCTCCTGTCTCAGCATGAATGGGGCTAACGCTGGTTTGGCCACTCAGTTGAATTGAACAGTAGCCACATTTATTAACTGAGCATTCCCCACTATCAGGTTGATTCCAAGGCTGCCATCAGGGGGGTATTGGGGGGTACTGCAGTCAGGCCCCCATGGCAGAGATGGAAGGTCAAGATGAAAAGGCCTGATTCATGGGTAGTGAAAGAGGTGGCGCTTGTGAGGAGCGGCAGGGGTTTGTGAGGGATCCATCTGAGGGAAGATATAGAGTCTCCTGTGTGTGTCCCTGTGTGAGTCCCCAGTGAAGGATCCACCTATGGGAAGGTATAGAGTCTCCTGTGTGTGTCCCTGTGTGAGTCCCCAGTGAAGGATCCACCTATGGGAAGGTATAGAGTCTCCTGTGTGAGTCCCTGTGTGAGTCCCCAGTGAGGGATCCATCTGAGGGAAGGTATAGAGTCTCCTGTGTGTGTCCCTGTGTGAGTCCCCAGTGAGGGATCCATCTGAGGGAAGGTATAGAGTCTCCTGTGTGTGTCCCTGTGTGTGTCCCCAGTGAGGGATCCGTCTGAGGGAAGATATAGAGTCTCCTGTGTGTGCCCCTGTGTGAGTCCCCAGTGAGGGATCCATCTGAGGGAAGGTATAGAGTCTCCTGTGTGTGTCCCTGTGTGTGTCCCCAGTGAGGGATCCGTCTGAGGGAAGATATAGAGTCTCCTGTGTGTGTCCCCTGTGTGAGTCCCCAGTGAGGGATCCATCTGAGGGAAGGTATAGAGTCTCCTGTGTGTGTCCCCTGTGTGAGTCCCCAGTGAGGGATCCATCTGAGAGAAGGTATAGAGTCTCCTGTGTGTGTCCCTGTGTGAGTCCCCAGTGAGGGATCCATCTGAGGGAAGGTATAGAGTCTCCTGTGTGTTTCCCCTGTGTGAGTCCCCAGTGAGGGATCCATCTGAGGGAAGGTATAGAGTCTCCTGTGTGAGCCCCTGTTTGAGTCCCTAGTGAGGGATCCATCTGAGGGAAGGTATAGAGTCTCCTGTGTGTGTCCTCTGTGTGATTCCCCAGTAAGGGATCCATCTGAGGGAAGGTATAGAGTCTCCAGTGTGTGTCCTTGTGTGAGTTCCCAGTGAGGGATCCATATGAGGGAAGGTATAGAGTCTCCTGTGTGTGTCCTTGTGTGAGTCCCCAGTGAGGGATCCATCTGAGGGAAGGTATAGAGTCTCCTGTGTGTGTCCTTGTGTGAGTCCCCAGTGAGGGATCCATATGAGGGAAGGTATAGAGTCTCCTGTGTGTGGCCCCTGGGTGAGGGCAGGTGTTTCTCGGGGCTACATGGGAGCAACTGCCTATTCCAAAGGGAGGGGTAGTTTGGGGCAGGTAGCGCTACCTGGGGAAAGAGCTCTGGGGGAGGGACTTTGCCAGGACTGAACAAGGGTATTTCCCCAGGAGGGGAGGGTGGGACTGTGTCCCCAGAGAGACTGAGCCAGTAGTGGCTAAACCCACACAAGTTTCCCAAAGCAGGGATATTACTGTTTGCATGTTAATGCTATTTTTCTTTACATCCTACAGGCAGCACCAAACGAAGGGTTAATTATCTGATCCACCCTGGTAGGACAGGAGAAATAGCATAACCAATTAAAATACATTATAAATACCCCATAATTCCCCCTTGCTCCCCAGTGTTTTTTTGTCCTCCTTAGGTAAGCCAGGAATCCTGGAGCCTGTAAGGCGGAAGATCCAGACTCTTAGGAGTCTGAAGGCCGTTGGCTGACCGCCTGAGAGCGGGTTAGTCAGGGGGAAGTAAAGTACCCTAGGCTAGGAAAAGATACCTGGAGCTTTTGCAGGAGCATTCTAGTGATGTAGAGGAGCTGCAGTCACTGTGCTTTCTGCCAGCATTTCTCCTGTGCTGCACGGGGAGAGAGAGAGGCGTGGTGCTGTCATCAGGCATGCGACTCATACACACGAGTGTTAGGAGGAAAGAAAGCTGTTTTATCTGCAGGATGGCTGATGGAATAGCGATTTTAAGGTATTTAAATCCCTCCTTTTTGCAGTTCTAATCGCCTCTGTAGCTCTGCTTGCTGGTACGCTGCTAGGCTGTATATTGACTGTCTTGGCTGCTAAGGTATGTGCCTGTAGCCTGCCTCTCCTCACTGGTAAATCTGTAAATGGGGAATTGATATTTATACTGACCTTTTTTCTCTTGCAGATGGATAAATCTGGCAAGAGAAAAAGAAAATCAAGGCATTTGATGTGTTCAGATTGTAATCAACTATTGCCGGATAACTGGGATGGAAACAAATGTTCTTCATGTTTACAATCCCCTGTTTCTGAGTCTCATAGGAATAATACCAACCAATTCATTGACTGGTTTAAATCTGTCATGTTAAAAGCTGTGGATGAATATAAGGCTGCTCCTGTTCCCTCCTTACACAGAGATTCCTTAAATAAAGATTCTGATTCTGATACTCAGTCATCAGGTGAAGTGGTATCCAGCTCCTCCTCTTCTGAGCCTCATACTTCTCAAAAAGAAGATTTTTTTCTTTTTCCTATTGAGAAAATGCCCAGACTGGTTAAAGAAGTCTGTAAAGTTATTTCACCTAAGGAATCTGCTCAAACGAGTTCAGACGCCCAGGACTTCCCCTTTTTTAGTCAGAAAAAGGCATTAAATTTTCCTGTCCATCCTTCAGTAAAAAGTCTTATAGAACAGGAGTGGAAAAATCCTGGAAAGAAACCGGAGTCATCTAAGCGCTTTAAGCTCATGTTCCCCTTTGATAATAAAGATATTGAGGAGTGGGAAAACCCACCTAAAGTTGATGTCTCAGTAGCAAGGTTGTCAAAAAGGACAACTATTCCTGTGGAAGAGGCAGCAATAAAGGATCAGATGGATCGTAGAGCAGAATGTGCCCTGCGTAGATCATTTGTTTCAGGTGCCTCAGTCTGTAAACCTTCTTTAGCGGCGGTCTCAGTCTCCAGATCGTTGAAACATTGGATAAATTCCTTAGAGGAGGATATAGATTCGGGAACCTCAAGAGATGTTCTTCTGGATATGCTATATCCTATAAAACTTGCAGTAGATTTTTTATGTGATGTTTCAGTGGATACCTTAAAGTTGGGAGCCAGAACTATGGCTTTGTCCACAACTGGCAGAAGAGCCTTATCTCCATGCCCTTTGAACCTGGAAAGCTTTTTGGCTCTGCTTTGGACAAATTAATTGAAAACTTGTCAACTGGAAAGGATAAAGTTTTACCTCAAGATAAACCAAGACCTCATTATAAGTCTGCCTTTCGTCCATCCTCTAAAAGATCTTCGCCTAAGTTCAATACCCCTAGAAGGAACTTCAGAGACGGAAACAGATCCTCTTATAGGAACTTCAGATCTAGAAACTTCAGATCTCAGGCGAACAAAGATTCTAATCAAAGGAAAGATTCTTCCTCAAAAAAGGCAGAATTCTGACGCCAGAAGTCAGGGAGAAGTGGGGGCAAGGTTAACCCAATTTCTTCCAGAATGGGAAAGGACTACGTCAGATACTTGGGTATTAAGCATCATAAAGTCAGGTTACTTCATAAAATTCCAAGAAAACCCGATTTCCAAGTTCTGTATAAACGTAAAGAAGTCAAATACCCTAAAACATGTTATAGAAAAAGCCGTTATGGATTTCGTGAGAATGGAAGTCCTGGAACCAGTTCCCCTGTTGGAAAAGGGAAAGGGAATCTATTCCCGAATTTTTCTAGTGCCCAAACCGGACGGCAGGTTCAGACTCATCATAGACCTAAAATACCTGAATCGCTTTATTTTAAAAGAAAAGTTCAGAATGGAAACGATCAGGTCAGCCTTGAATATTCTTCAGAAAGGGGATCTGATGATTACCTTGGACCTGAAGGATGCATATCTTCATGTGCCAATTCATCTAGCCAGCAGGAAGTTTCTTCGCATAGCAGTTGTTCTGGGGGGGAAGATTCTTCATTTTCAGTTCAGAGCTCTTCCCTTTGGGATCACTTCGGCTCCAAGAGTGTTCACAAAACTAATTGTGGTTATAGCAGCTCATCTGAGGAAACAGGGGGTATTTGTGATTCCTTATCTGGACGACTGGCTGATCAAAGCTTCATCGAAAGCTCTATTGAGCGATCATATGAACTTAACGATGGATGTATTAACCAAACACGGCTGGATAATAAACAAGGGGAAATCAAATCTGCAGCCATCAACCTCAGCCGTTTTTCTGGGTCTGCAGTTAGACACAGTCAAAATGAAAGTTTTTCTTCCAGGAGAGAAAGTGCAATCCCTCAAAACATCGATAAAAACTTTAATTCATTTATGGTCAGTAACGGTTCGTCAGGCCATGAGGGTGTTAGGCCTCATGACATCTTCAATCGAGGCAGTTCCTTGGGCCAAAGCCCATAGGAGATCTCTTCAGGAAGTAATTCTGAGAAATTGGGACAAGAATCTTCAGTCTCTAGACAAATTTTTTCACGTGAACCTTCAGTTGAAGAAGGATCTGAGATGGTGGTTGTCCAGTCACAATTTGACTCAAGGGAGATCTTTCCAGACTCCAGATTTTCATTTGTTGACGACGGATGCATCCGCATCAGGTTGGGGTGCTCACCTTGGCGATCATGTAGTCCAAGGAAGGTGGTCATTTTGGGAAAAGAATCAATCTTCCAATTTCAGAGAGAGTTGAAAGCAGTCCGGTTGGTACTTCAAAAGTTCAAAGGCAAGCTCAAGAATCATCAAGTCCTCATTCAGTCGGACAACTCTACAACAGTCTCATACATAAATCGTCAAGGGGGAACAAGAGCCCCCCTATTGATAAGAGAGTGCAGGAAACTGATGGTTTGGGCCGAGAATCACCTGAAAGGGATCAGGGCAGTTCATATAAAAGGAGAAGAGAATGTGCTAGCAGACAGACTCAGCAGGAGGCTTCTGAATCAGAGCAATTGGGAACTCAATCCCCATGTATTCCTGGAGATTGTACAGAAATGGGGATATCCAGTGATAGATCTGATGGCCTCCAGGTCCAACAGGAAGGTACATCAATTTTGTTCATTAAGGAAGTCAGACAATCCGAATTATCTGGACGCGATGACCATTCCTTGGAACTTCCATCTGTGCTACATATTTCCTCCTCTTCCTATGATCCCAAGGGTCATTCAGAAAATCAGACAGGACAAAGCTTCAGTGATCCTCATTGCTCCTTTCTGGCCAAGGAGAGCTTGGTTTACAGATCTAATCCATCTGAGCAAAGGTTGTTTTTGGAAACTACCGGCAAGACCAGATCTTCTCCTTCAAGAAGAGGTAGTGGATACGTTGTTAAATTCCAGGAAATCCTCGACTTCAAAAATTTATAGTAGGGTATGGAAAGTTTTCCAAAAATGGGCCCTGGAGAAGAAGATTGTTCCTAAGAAATGTTCAATTCCGAATATTTTACAATTTCTACAAGATGGTTTTTCCAAAGGTCTTAAGCCAAATACACTGAAAGTTCATTTGTCAGCTCTCTCAGCCATGCTTTCTCTAAATCTTGCAAATAATCCGTTGATTAAAAGATTTTTCAAAGTTGTGTCAAGATTAAGGCCCAGAATAAAGGAAGTTCTAGCTCCCTGGGACTTAAACATTGTGTTATCAGCACTGGCAGAGAAACCCTTTGAACCCCTGCAAGACATCAAATTTAAATATTTGACCTGGAAGACAGCATTTCTGGTTGCTATTTCTTCAGCTAGAAGAGTTGGGGAGCTACAAGCCTTGGCAGTTGGACCTCCGTATACTCAAATTTTTCCAGATAAAGTTATTCTAAAAACTCTACCTTTTTTTTCGTCCTAAAGTCTCTTCAGCTAGCAACATTAATTCTCAGATTGTGTTACCTTCCTTTTCATCAGATTCTCAATTAAATCTACAGTCATTGGATGTGCGCAGATGTCTGCTGGAGTACATTGATAAGTCAAAAGAATTCCAGAAGTCAGAACACTTATTCGTCCTTTTTGCCGGTAAACGTAAAGGTTGCAAAGCCTCAAAACCTACTATAGCATCCTGGGTAAAAAATGCTATTTCCTGCTCTTACGATTCTGTAGGGAAAGATCCTCCTCCTCAGTTAAAAGCTCATTCTACAAGGTCAATTTCTACTTCTTGGGCTGAAAGATCGGCTATAGATGTACAAGAAATTTGCAAAGCAGCCACATGGTCCAATGTCCACACGTTTGCTACACATTACAGACTCGATTTAGCAGCCAAGCATGATTCAGCCTACGGCAGCTCGGTGTTGGAATCGGCTTCGATGAGGCAGTTCCCCCCCCTACTGGATAGCTTGCTATATCCTTCGTTTGGTGCTGCCTGTAGGACGTAAAGAAAAGAGAAAATTTGTTCCTACCTGAAATTTTCATTTTCTTGAGTCCGAAAGGCAGCACATAATCCCTACCCTAATAAAATAATGATGCATAAGATGATGTGGTCTTTTTATGAGTCTTTTAGAAACACTGGGGAGCAAGGGGGAATTATGGGGTATTTATAATGTATTTTAATTGGTTATGCTATTTCTCCTGTCCTACCAGGGTGGATCAGATAATTAACCCTTCGTTTGGTGCTGCCTTTCGGACTCAAGAAAATGAAAATTTCAGGTAGGAACAAATTTTCTCTTTATTTACATCCAGTTATAAAAAGATGATATTTGCTGCAAACTGTGTGTGATTATTTCCTAGTGAGAAATCCATTTGAGTTTTGCTCCTCAGTGTCCACTAGGTGTCAGCACTATGCTATTCTGTAATCCCAGTCCCAGTACCTTTTATCTGCATTAGGGAACCAAAATCTCCTGTATACAGCCCAAAATAAGTGAATGTGCCAAGAAAGGGTTACACACATATACACACTTACAGAATTTTGGGGCTTTTTTTCATCGCATCATCGCCTGAAAAAATATGTTATTGCCTTTATGAATAGCGCGTATTTGCTAACTGCACTGTGCAATACCTTTTGTGTATTTAATGTGTAGAAATAAGTTACAGAAAATACATAGAAATTACCAGTTATTTAGCTAGTCAAAAACATTATTGACAGCTTACCAATATAATACAAAATATATGTATGTGTCGTGGCTGTGTGTGTTAGTGAGAGAGCGTGTGTGTGTGTGTTAGTGAGAGTATGTGTGTGTGTGAGTATGTGAGTGTATGAGAGTGTGTATGTGTGTGTGTGTATGTGTGTGTTAGTGAGAGAGTGTGTGTGTGTGTGTTAGTGAGAGTGTGTGAGTGTGTGAAAGTGTGTGTGAGTGTTAGTGAGAGAGTGCGTGTGTGTTTGTTCAACACAGTCATAGGTATATTCTCAAACATATAATCACACAATTTAAAATACTACCGGATCTGACAAAATCAAATTCTGTCACCGCCCTCTCCATAATTAACTCTTACTTATCTGATTAACAACCACTGTGAATTCTACTTCATTTCTTTTAGTTAAATAATCAGTTCCAGTTACACTAGTCTTGTCTCTAAATTACTCTGTTCATTGTTAAATCACATAAATTTTAATTTAGTAAAACAGTAAGTTAACAATTACATATAAATATATTCATTTAATAAGTTAATCAAAGACCAATTGAAACTTTTCAAAAGCCGACTCTTAGGGCTCTGGCACACGGGGCAGATTAGTCGCCCGCGACAAAACTCCCTGTTCGCGGGCGACTAATCTCCCCGAGTTGCCTACCCCTGCCATCCCACCGGCAAACATGTAAGTCGCCGGCGGGATGGCAGACGCGGCGGCGCGATTTCGCGCAAATCGCTGAAAAAGACTCGCGAGTCTTTTTCGGTGATTTCCTGAAATCGCCCCGCCGCGTGTGCTATCCCGCCGGCGACTTACATGTTTGCCGGTGGGATGGCAGGGGTAGTCGCCCGCGAACAGGGAGTTTTGTCGCGGGCGACTAATCTGCCCCGTGTGCCAGAGCCCTTAATGCCCATTTCATTAAATCTGCTCTAACCCGTAGCTGTGCCTGATTGCAGCAGCGCCTAAAGCATTGGCAACACTGAAACTGATTGATTCGCAACAGTAACTTAACCCTATTGATCCCAATACACACGTTACTAGAGTATCACTGGGGTGGTACAAAAGTAACACACAAAGTGTCTCCCTCCAGCTAACTGTGCCAGAGCTACTTCTGTTTCAAGTTACCAATATTTAATCCTTTTTAATCATAAACGACAAGATTACAGAGTATAGCCTATAGGATAACAATAACACAATTTCTTTTATTTCTGCCGAACCTTTATTTATCCACTTTGATCCTGGGCTACAAGTTCATTTAATTCATAGTTAAGTTAAATATAAATATTTTTACAATCTCTAAATAAAACAACTCAGATCCCATTTAACATGTAACCCCTTCGGTTGCCTCGTGCCCAATAGATATATCCACTTACCTTCCATTTTAATAACATTTCCAACTGATTACCCCACGAGCTTTTGCCACAACTTTATCAATTCCTTGAATCTGTAACTTGGAAATATTTACCCTCCCATATAGATTGTAAGCTCTATGGGGCAGGGGCCTCCATCCTCTTGTGTCTTTCACTCTTAACTTATTGCAACTGTATCTTGTATTTATTTGTATTTATTGTTATACTTTGTATTTATCTATTATTATCTCAATAACCCCCTGTTTGTATTAATGTATCCTACTGTACAGCGCTGCGTACATAAGTAGCACTTTATAAATAAAGGCAAACAGGCTGCTGCAGGAAAGAAATAACCTTTAGAAGCAACTATAGAACTTGTGAGGGGATTAGAGCAGTGGCAGCCATCTTAGCTCTTCTGTGGGGCTGATGCACTGAGGGGGCCAGACCAAGTGATACATACAGGGGGGTTTGGGAAAGTCCATTAAGGGCTGAAGGCAAAGGTTCTGCTCAGTGTTTGGCTGTGATTTATACACAGAAGTGAGCTGGTCTGTCAGAAACTCTGTGTCACTTAATTAGAACCTAATAAATAGTAAAACATACAAACTTATGTAGGTATCCATAGGGTTAATATGCCCCTATGGCTTTAAGTCCTACCATTTCCTATATCTCCTTGTTACTGGGCAAAGACACATGTATCTAATTAAATATTAGCATTATGTGCCTTATTGGTTTATAGGTAGGCCCCTCCCTTTGCTCTCTAATATAGTGTTTAGCAAAGGGAGTGGATCCTCCTCTTTGGCTGCATCTGTTGGCCCAGTTGGAAGTTATTATTATTATTATTAACATTTATTTATAAAGCACCAACATATTCCGCAGCGCTGTACAATAAGTGGATTTCATACACTGGGCATACAGAGTAACATATACAGCAATCAGTAACCGATACAGGAGGGGAAGGGAGCCCTGCCCAAAAGAGCTTACACTCTACAAGGAGTAACATATACAGCAATCAGTAACCGATACAGGAGGGGAAGAGAGCCCCGCCCAAAAGAGCTTACACTCTACAAGGAGTAACATATAAAGCAATCAGTAACCGATACAGGAGGGGAAGGGAGCCCTGCCCAAAAGAGCTTACACTCTACAAGGAGTAACATATAAAGCAATCAGTAACCGA
This sequence comes from Xenopus tropicalis, assembly GCF_000004195.4. Lineage (NCBI taxonomy): Eukaryota > Metazoa > Chordata > Amphibia > Anura > Pipidae > Xenopus > Xenopus tropicalis. Next base: position 1,949,478 of record NC_030682.2, read on the forward strand.
TACAGGAGGGGAAGAGAGCCCTGCCCAAAAGAGCTTACACTCTACAAGGAGTAACATATAAAGCAATCAGTAACCAATACAGGAGGGGAAGGGAGCCCTGCCCAAAAGAGCTTACACTCTACAAGGAGTAACATATAAAGCAATCAGTAACCGATACAGGAGGGGAAGGGAGCCCTGCCCCAAAGAGCTTACACTCTACAAGGAGTAACATATAAAGCAATCAGTAACCAATACAGGAGGGGAAGGGAGCCCTGCCCAAAAGAGCTTACACTCTACAAGGAGTAACATATAAAGCAATCAGTAACCGATACAGGAGGGGAAGGGAGCCCTGCCCCAAAGAGCTTACACTCTACAAGGAGTAACATATAAAGCAATCAATAACCGATACAGGAGGGGAAGGGAGCCCTGCCCCAAAGAGCTTACACTCTACAAGGAGTAACATATAAAGCAATCAGTAACCGATACAGGAGGGGAAGGGAGCCCTGCCCAAAAGAGCTTACACTCTACAAGGAGTAACATATACAGCAATCAGTAACCGATACAGGAGGGGAAGGGAGCCCTGCCCAAAAGAGCTTACAATCTACAAGGAGTAACATATAAAGCAATCAGTAACCGATACAAGAGGGGAAGAGAGCCCTGCCCAAAGAGCTTACACTCTACAAGGAGTAACATATAAAGCAATCAATAACCGATATAGGAGGGGAAGGGAGCCCTGCCCAAAAGAGCTTACAATCTACAAGGAGTAACATATAAAGCAATCAGTAACCGATACAAGAGGGGAAGAGAGCCCTGCCCAAAAGAGCTTACAATCTACAAGGAGTAACATATAAAGCAATCAGTAACCGATACAGGAAGGGAAGAGAGCCCTGCCCAAAAGAGCTTACAATCTACAAGGAGTAACATATAAAGCAATCAGTAACCGATACAAGAGGGGAAGAGAGCCCTGCCCAAAGAGCTTACACTCTACAAGGAGTAACATATAAAGCAATCAATAACCGATATAGGAGGGGAAGGGAGCCCTGCCCAAAAGAGCTTACAATCTACAAGGAGTAACATATAAAGCAATCAGTAACCCATACAGGAGGGGAAGGGAGCCCTGCCCAAAAGAGCTTACACTCTACAAGGAGTAACATATAAAGCAATCAGTAACCGATACAGGAGGGGAAGGGAGCCCTGCCCAAAAGAGCTTACACTCTACAAGGAGTAACATATAAAGCAATCAGTAACCGATACAGGAGGGGAAGAGAGCCCTGCCCAAAAGAGCTTACAATCTACAAGGAGTAACATATAAAGCAATCAGTAACCGATACAAGAGGGGAAGAGAGCCCTGCCCAAAGAGCTTACACTCTACAAGGAGTAACATATAAAGCAATCAATAACCGATATAGGAGGGGAAGGGAGCCCTGCCCAAAAGAGCTTACAATCTACAAGGAGTAACATATAAAGCAATCAGTAACCCATACAGGAGGGGAAGGGAGCCCTGCCCAAAAGAGCTTACACTCTACAAGGAGTAACATATAAAGCAATCAGTAACCGATACAGGAGGGGAAGGGAGCCCTGCCCAAAAGAGCTTACACTCTACAAGGAGTAACATATAAAGCAATCAGTAACCGATACAGGAGGGGAAGAGAGCCCTGCCCAAAAGAGCTTACAATCTACAAGGAGTAACATATAAAGCAATCAGTAACCAATACAGGAGGGGAAGGGAGCCCTGCCCCAAAGAGCTTACAATCTACAAGGAGTAACATATAAAGCAATCAGTAACCGATACAGGAGGGGAAGGGAGCCCTGCCCAAAAGAGCTTACACTCTACAAGGAGTAACATATAAAGCAATCAGTAACCAATACAGGAGGGGAAGGGAGCCCTGCCCCAAAGAGCTTACAGTCTACAAGGAGAAAATCTATAATAGTGATATCTAAAGAAGTTTGTGTAGGACGTTGTTGATTTTCATTATCGGAAACAGGTTAACCTTTTTAGTGCCACAGGACGTAGAATCTACATCCTGTGTATCAAAGGACCAAAGTGCCACAGAACGTAGATTCTACGTCCTGCTGCACTTCCGGTTTTGGGAGCGGAGGAACGGCTTTTCAAGCCATTCCTTCGCTCCCCACTCGTTCCCCAGCCTCCAGACAATAGTCAGAGGTGGGGAACGAGTGGCCCCTGGGTCGCGATCACCCAGGGGCCCCATGGGACTTACCTGCCATCCACGTGGCTTTCTGTGCAGCTCCTCTCCCTTCTGCAGCTTCCCCCTCTGGCCCCCCTGCTTCCTGACACCCCCCTCACATGAGCTGATGCTGTTGCTGTGCCAGATCGAGTTTCTCCTGCAGATCCTGATCTTCTAGACCCCAAGTAAGTGGCAAATACACACATAAACACACAATCACACATTTATTACACTAATACACACTTATACTCACACTTACACACACACACATGCATTTTTGGGAGGTTTTCAAACATTCATCACTTACAGCACTTAGAGAAAACTCACACTTGGTTGCATACTCACACACATGCACACAAAACACATTTTACACACACACTTACACACTTATGTAATTTTGTAATTATTTTTTTTTTTCTAATCGCATCGTTTTTATTCTTGCCTGAAAAAAATGTTTTATTGCCATTGCGGATAGTGTATTCGCTAACCGCACTGCGCAATACCTTTTGTGTATTATTTTGGTGTTTCTACTACATTTTCTGTGATTTTGGTGGATTTTTGGGTATTTTACTGCATGTTTAGCCATTTTATAGCATTTTCAGTTATGCATAGTTGTTGTTCGCTTGACTTTGTCTGTAAAATTTATTTGCCCTAGCCAAAATACTCAAACTGTTATTCTGCCCGCAGATATTATTAGGCAAAAAAAAATGATTTTAGTGATTTTTTTTTATCTTTATCAATTTTATTGCTTTTTACATTGTTCTTTGTTACTTGTCTTTGCACATGGACATTTTGTCTGCTGTATTTCAATTTGGCATCCTCTGTACCCCACATAGTTTGGTAAATCTATTTATATTGGGCATCAAACTGTTCAGTAGACTAGTGGCGTTCATACCTAGAGTGTTTTATGTTGATACGGTACAAAATGTGGGGGTACATAATGGGGTAAAATGCAAGCTTTGTGACGATTTTCAGAAATGTCACAAAAACCGTTCTGTTTAGCATAGCTTTGTAGTTTGGTAGTTTGCAGTAGAAAGTTTTATTTACCCATTTTTGTTTTGTCAGAATGTGTACTTTCGGAAAATATATGGTTTTCTAGGGTCTCCTTACTGTTAGGTGGTCTTATGGCACATAATACACATACCGGGTGCAAAAACTGCATGAGCCGAAGCATCTTATGTGAAAATTCATATGCACTATTTTTACTTGGGTGCCCCTGTACACCACATAGTTTGATAAATCTATGCATATATGGCATCAAACTGTTCAGTAGACCCCTGGTGTTCATATTTAGAATGTTTCATGTTGATACGGTACAAAATGTGGGGGTACATAATGGGGTAAAATGCAAGCTTTGTGACAATTTTCAGAAATGTCAAAAAAATCGTTCTGTTTAGCATAGCTTTGTAGTTTGGTAGTTTGCAGTAGAAAGATGTATTTACCCATTTTTGTTTTGTCAGATTGTGTACTTTAGGAAAATGTATAGTTTTCTAGGGTCTCCTTACTGTTAGGGGGTCTTATGCTGCATAATGCACATGCCGGTAGCTTATATTGCAGTGTATACACTTTGTATGCACTAACTTCCTTTTGGGGTCTCTAAATGCCAGATACATCGGTGATCCTATGCACAATGGGCATCAAACTGTTCAGCGGACCCTTGGTTTTCATATTTAGGGTGTGTTTTCTTGGTACCTAATGTTATGTGGGAGATATGGTGCTTGAAAGTGGAAGATTTGATGTGATTTTCAGGTATTTCACCAAAACTAGCAATTTTGGGAAAGCACTACGACTCTGTAGTTTGGAGTAGAAAGACATGGGTACCAATTTTGAATTCGCCCGAATGTGTACTTTCCAAAAATATATGGTTTTGGGGGGTCAATGTATTTTTTTGGGTTTTTACCCCACAGAAAATGCAGTAAACGTATTGAATTTTCAGTAGCTAAAGAGATCTCCTGGGCAATTTGTATGTACTAACTTCCTTTTGGGGTCTCTAAATGCCAGATACATCGGTGATCCTATGCACAATGGGCATCAAACTGTTCAGTGGACCTCTGGCTTTCATATTTAGGGTGTGTTTTCTTCGTACCTAATGTTATGTGGGAGATAAGGTGCTTGAAAGTGGAATATTTGAGGTGATTTTTTAGAATTTTCATAATTTTTTTTAGAAAATGCTAAATTCAGTAAAGCATTGCCGTTTGGTACTTAGGAGTTGGAAGACATAGTTACCCATTTCGGATTCGTCAGAATGTGTAGTTTTCAAAAATGTATGGTTTCCTGGGGTAAACCTAATGTTCCAGGATTTTTGGCTTTGGAATGTAAAGTATGCCGTATTCTGCTGTAATGCTTTGAAAATTTAGTAATTTACTGCTGGGAGTTTTTGATCTATAGAAGTCAGAAATCTCAATAAAACTATACATATCAGGTATTGGCACGTTCGGGAGACATGAGGCTTTCCAAATCAGTTGAATTTTTGTCCATAAAATAAAATGTGTTTCTGGTAGAAATCCTTATATCATGAAAAATAGCATTTTTTCTTTTTTTTTTGTATTTCAAGCTCTAAATCTTGTTCCAGAATACACAAAAACTCAGGTAGATTTGGAAAGCTCAGGTTCTCCTGAAAAAAACAATATATAGTTTGCCTACCTAAACTTAACCCTGCCCCCAGTAAAAGCCCCTACATTGAGAGAGCACAGAATGTTCACAAAACGTCTGGCACTGGGGGGAACTGAAATGACGAATTCGGCTGGCACTTAAAGGGTTAATTAAGATTTCACTTTTGATTTGGTTCCCCCATAAATAGAGATCAGTACAATAAATGATGTAATTTTGGTTCCAAGGGGCACACGGGTAATACTCAGGTTACACCAGGGAGGGATGTGTAGAACTGCTCAGCCGTAGGTATTGGGTTCATATAATGAGCATACTTCTACTGTATAAACGTTGGGACAGATAAACAAAGCTTATTATCTGAAGATTGCATTGTATTTCCATGTAAATTGTTTCATAAACTGAGGGAAATTATAATTATAGGAAATGTTGGCGTGTTTGCCAGTAAGGGAATTATTTTACTAACCTTTACCAAATAAGTACAGAAACAGCAGAGTAAATAATTACTAATATATAATTGCATTAGTACAACCCAATATTTGTGAGCTAGAAAGCTGAATACACTAACATCTGTTTGGGGGAGTCACAGAGAGTAAAGGGGAGGCTCAGGCCCTGAGTGATATATAAGGGATATGTAAACGTTAAACATGAAACTCCTGAAGGTTTAAAGAATGTTGGGATCTCGATAAATTAAAGTATCCAAGTTGTATCTTGTTTACTAATTGTGAAATTTGCTTTAAGTTTTTGTGATTTTTTCAGATGGGTTTCTCCCTCTGCTGAACAGACCAAGGATAATAAAGGGAATGTGTCTCCTTGCAGCCCAGGGACAGACAGTGCATCAGTGTAGGTTTATGTGATGTTTGTTTAAGGAATTCTATAAGGACTGTCTGTTACTCCTTTGTCTCATTAGTTTGTTATATGTTTGTTTGTAGTGAGTAACAGGAGCATGATTGCATGGTTCCAATACAGGGAAATCCTAATTAACATTGATTAATCTGCTCTCTGTTACCTACACTGTACTCAATCTAAGTAATTTTTATGTGTGTAAAGTTGAAATTAAAGGTGCACATACTGACGCCCTGCGCAGGTTAATACATTGTTTTTTTATATAAAATGTTTTATACCATTCAGATTATGAATACATTGGAAGAGTACTCCATATACACCTTATAGGCCTTTGATGGTTTGGATTATCATATGACCCCGCCAGTTATGTGATGAAATGTTTAAACCTATCAAAGATAATTATAAGATGTATATGTTTAATAACTATGGAAGTTATGATTATGGATCCGATATTTTTCTTGCAAGATCATCAACTGTATATACATATGTTTTAGGTTTTTGGGGGTATAAAGTCATAATCAGGGTTAATTTTTTTTATACGTGTAATGTAAAATGTAATGTCCATCAAAGTGCATGGGTTAATTAGTTTAACCTGTATGGTAGTAGTCAAACCATGGAACTGGCTTCCAGGAGAGATGGTGCTTTGTTGCAAGAGGTCAACTAACTTAATATAAATAAGAAATGTTATCTAGATACTATATCTAAATCTATGAGAGATGTAATTACGCCGCTCCGAACCCCCCAATTTTCCCGTTGACTTTGACAGGGAAGATTATCAAACTGCTGCCGCACTTACAGCTTTGAGGCTGCACCCCCCAAACTTGAATAACATAATCATGGGGTCACCCCAAATGAAACAGCAACATTTGTTGGATGACCCCAAAGTGGGAGGGGCCAACAACAGCCAATCAAATTTTAATCATTGACTTTAATGGGAAAATTGAAACTGCTGCCAATTTTAAAGGTTTGAGGCCACACCCCCCAAACTTGAATCACACAGTCATGGGCTCAGCCTGAATGAAAATAGGATGATTATTGGATGCCCAAAAGTGGGCGGAGATGTGAACAGCCAATCAGATTTTACCTATTGATTTTGTTCACATATATAGAGATCTTAATATGTGCTGCCATCTACTGTCTGGGCCAGCACTACAGTTAATAAGGTTTGCTATATTGTCTGTTTGTGTCTCAATAAAGTTTGTTGTTACAAGCAAGCAAGGCCTCAGGAAACATGGTGTCAGAAGCTGGCAGAAATTTTGGTGTTTATTAAGCCACTAAAGTTCAGTAAAAAGGATAGAAAAGGCATAATCTGACTATCTCAGCAACAGGCAGACACTGGGAGAGAAAATGGCTGCAAACACTTTCCCTACCCCAAGTCCCATGGACTGCACAGGAGATCTGGCAGTGAACTGGACTTTCTTCAGATCACAGTGGGAGGATTATGAGGTAGCTACAGAACTGGACAAAAAAGACCCCAAGGTAAGGATGGCTACCTTACGTTCTGTTATGGGGAGAGACTGTCTGCGTATCTATCAGCACCTTACACTCTCTGATGCTGACAAGCAGGATGAACAGAAAACTCTGGATGCATTACAGAGCCACTTCATGCCTGCTCGGAACATCATATATGAGAGATACATATTTAATAGCACACACCAAGGCCAGTCAGAGACCATAGACCAATATGTCACTAAACTGAGACAGCTAGCAGCAACATGTGAATTTGGAGCACTGCATGATGAGCTTATTAGAGACAGAATTGTACTGGGAGCAAAAGATGTCAGTGCCAAAAAGAGAATGCTAAGAGTGCCAGAACTAAACCTGCAGAAAGCTATAGACATGTGCAGAAGCCATGAGCTCACAGAACTGCAGATACAAACAATGCAGGACAGTAAAGCAGAGATGGAAGGTGTCTACTACACAGCAAAAACACCACCTAGAAGGGAACACAAGCCTAAAACAAAAGTGCAAGGCTACAAAGGTGAAACCATAAATTGCAAATATTGTGGAAGCAGCCATCCCAGGGGTAGAGAGCATTGCCCTGCATATGGGGAAACTTGCAGCAAGTGCAAAAAGCAAAATCACTTTGCCAGAGTTTGTTTGCAGAGGGCAAATGACAAAGTACATCTGACTACAGAGACAGAAAACAGCTACTCAGACGAATCAGTGCTTACTGTCATACATCAAATAGGATCTGTGAGAACCCAAGGGTCACAGTGGTTTGTACAACTACAGCTCGGAACAAGTAAGCAAATAGGAAGACAAATACTTTGTCAACTTGATTGTGGGGCCACATGTAATCTTATGACATTCAGGGATTATTGCAAAATCACTAAAGAAAGAAACCCAATGTTGCAGAAAAGCCATGTTAAGCTAAAGTGGTACAATGACACTTATATGATACCAAGGGGACAGTGTACTCTAAACTGCACATATAAAGGCAAAGCTTATCGCCTTCTTTTTCAGGTTGTTGAAGGTACTCACAAGCCACTTCTTTCAGCAGACACTTGCAAAAAATTGGGACTATTAACAGTAAATACAGAGCATGAGGTGCTAACAACAGCACAATTTAACACTCAAAATGTTAAAAGGCCACCCCTATCATACGAACAGATCACAAGTGAATATAAAGATCTCTTTCAAGGACTTGGATGTCTACCCAGAGAATATCATTTAGAGGTTGATACTACAGTGACCCCAGTGCAACACCAGCCACGGAAAGTACCAGCACCTCTTAAAGCAGAACTAA